>NC_091963.1:147253990-147443990 GCF_031021105.1 Erythrolamprus reginae
CTCTTCTAGGGGGGAGGTTGTTATATGCCTTGTTTGAGTGTCTTTATCTTTACAGATTCTTTTATTTTTTAGCCTGAAGAAATACACCGAAACCTGATGCTGTAGAAAACCTGGGGCAGGTGGGGGTGGGGTGGGAGGGAGGGGGAAAAAAAAAAACACAAGGAGGAATTTTTTTTTTGGTGGGTGGGTGCCAGAATGACTTTCTAAAAAATTTAAAAAAAGGGGCGGGCGGAAAAAAAAGGGGAAAAAAAATATCCCAGCAGGGTAAACAGAGGAAGAAGCAGAATGTTAAAAAAGGTGGGGGGGAAATAAAAAAAACAAGATGTTTTTTGGAAGAAACCAGTGTGGAATGTGACTTTTGTCAGCTAGTGCCGAAAGGGGGGGGGGGGACATTCCCATACAGCGTGGTCTACAGTGAACACAAGAACAAGGGGACACAATCTGAAGTTAGTTGGGGGAAAGATCAAAAGCAACGTGAGAAAATATTATTTTACTGAAAGTAGTAGATCCTTGGAACAAACTTCCAGCAGACGTGGTTGGTAAATGCACAGTAACTTAATTTAAACATGCCTGGGATAAACATATATCCATTGTAAGATAAAATACAGGAAATAGTATAAGGGCAGACTAGATGGACCATGAGGTCTTTTTCTGCCGTCAGTCTTCTATGTTTCTATGTCTTTGACTTAGCAACAGTTCGCTTAGTGACTATTCAGTTACAGCATCGCTTGAAAAAAGTGGCTAAATGACCGTTTTCTTCTTCAAACTGTCTCTAGACTTCTAATGGTCACCAAGTGTGAATTGTTATAAGCTGAAAACAACCCCTTTTGGCAGGTTCAAGTTGTCCTTGACTTAAGTGTTTATTTAAGGACTGTTCAAAGTTAACAACAGCACTGGAAAAAAGTGGCCTTAGTGACTGTTTCCTCACTTAACGACCAAGCGGCATCCGCAGCTGCTCGCATGATCAGAATTCAAACGCTTCCAACCACTTACACTTAGGACAGTTGTGATAGGTTTTTGGGTGATCTTCTAACAAGTAAATTTTGATGGGGTGGGTGGATTGGGCAGCCAGATTAAGTTAGCAATCATCTTGGTTGCTTAATGACTTGCAGTGATTCACTTTACAACCATAGCCAGAAAGGTGGTAAAACACCGTGAAGTTCACAAAAAAAGCTTGGGTTCAATTGAGGTTGTTAACCTGCAGAATGGGGTGCTCCAGTTTATTGGATTTGTATGTCACCCCTCTAGACTCGGGGCGGCTAACAACAATAAAAAACAGCATGTAAATCCAATACTAAAACAACTAAAAAACCCTTATTGTAAAACTAATCATACATACAAGCAAACATACCATGCATAAAATTGTAAAGGCCTAGGGGGAAAGAGTATCTCAGTTTCCCCATGCCTGACGGCAGAGGTGGGTTTTAAGGAGCTTACGAAAGGCGAGGAGGGTGGGGGAAAATCTAATCTCCGGGGGGAGTTGGTTCCAGAGGGCTGGGGCCGCCAAAGAGAAGGCTCTTCCCTGGGCCCCGCCAAACGACATTGTTTAGTCGACGGGACCTGGAGAAGGCCCACTCTGTGGGACCTAACTGGTCGCTGGAATTTGTGCGGCAGAAGGCGGTCCCTGAGATAATCTGGTCCGGTGCCATGAAGGGCTTTATAGGTCATAACCAACATTTTGAATTGTGACCGGAAACTGATAGGCAACCAATGCAGGCTGTGGAGTATTGGTGTTAGATGGACATTTTTGGGAAAGCCCATGATAGCTCTCGCAGCTGCATTCTGCACAATCTGAAGTTTCTGAACACTTTTCAAAGGTAGCCCCATGTAGAGAGCATTACAGTAGTCGAGCCTCGAGGTGATGAGGGCATAAGTGACTGAGCAGTGTTTCCCGGTCCAGATAGGGCCACAACTGGTGCACCAGGCGAATCTGGGCAAATGCCCCCCTCGCCACAGCCGAAAGATGTTTCTCTAATGTGAGCTGTGGATCGAGGACAGAGGAAAACCTCTGCTCGCTCGGCTTATCTGTTTTGTGGACTGATTCCAGGCATTTTGCCAACCTCTGTTAAGCTTCCTGAGATATCCAGGACTAGTGACTTATTTTTGCTTTATGACTTTATGGACTTGTGCCAGCTGGTAATGCCATATAATTTTTAACAGCTGGGTTTTTTTCCCAAGAAAAGACTGATTGAAGGTTTATTTGTGTGTGAACACTACTAAGTTATTTTATTAGTAGTGGTTAATTAAATATAGGTTTGAACAAATTGTGTGTTTGCATGCTACGTTTTCTCTGGGGCAGAATATAGTGGCAACCAAAACGATGCAACAGTATAATACAGAATAATATGAAGTCATTATCTGGCATTCCTCTAATAGGCAAAGTTGGCTCTTCTATGACTTGTGGACTTCAACTCCCAGAATTCCTAAGCCAATCATGCCAGTGCAGGAATTCTGGGAATTGAAGTCCAAATGTCATAGAAGAGCTAACTTGGCCTATCCCTGCAAGTCTAACAGAAACTGTGAAGCTCAGCCAAGGTTTTCCCAATGGAATATATATTTCCTTTATTTAGCTTATTAACAGTCAGTGTTTTATTTCCCTTCAAGATTACAAAGCAGTTCAAAAGGTTTTTGCGCCTACCAAGGGCTTGGGCGGGGAAGGGGGTTGCATGTTTAACTCCCAAGGGAGCAAAAGGGGTAGTGTTTGCACACACATGTGCACATCAGCCTGAGTGGTCCTTCCCTGGGTGTGACGCTGTGTCATTTAGCCACCATCTCTCCTCCTTCATCGGCAATAAAACCCACTGTTAATTCCGAGCCCCAAAAATGATTTGCAGCCGGTTAAAAAAAAACCGTACGCGAAGTTCTCAATTTACAATAGTGGGTTTAGCGACCAAAGTTCCAACGGGCCTGCAAAAAGTGACGTTTTTCACTTCCAGCATCGCCACGGCTCCATTTTCACCTGTGGCTCTATAGCCACAGGTGGTTCTTTCCTCCCTCTGCTGTTGCTTCCTGTTCCCGGTCGGTAAAAGGTAAAGAAGATCTGCTATGACGAGACTCTATGGTGGAAGAACAGGATTTTCATTTGGCAGAGGAAAAAGGATGCCATGCTAGGAGGAGACACTATGGCAGGGGGAACCAGCTGGTTAAAAAAACGGAACATACAGGAAGTTCTCAATTGGCAACAGTTGGTTTAGCGACCAAAGTTCCAACGTGCCTGCAAAAAGTGACGTTTTTCACTTCCAGCATCGCCACGGTCACCCATGGTCAAAATTCAGATTTATTTATTTGTTTGTTTGATTTTTATGCCGCCCTTCTCCTTAGACTCAGGGTGGCTTACAACATGTTAGCAATAGCAGTTTTTTAACAGAGCTAGGCTATTGCCCCCACAATCTGGGTCCTCATTTTACCCACCTAGGAAGGATGGAAGGCTGAGTCAACCTTGAGCCGGTGATGATATTTGAACCGCTGACCTTCAGATCTACAAGTCAGCTTCAGTGGCCTGCAGTACAGCACGCTACCTGCTGCGCCACCCCGGCTCACTTGCTTATCAACTCATATTTATGAAGGCTGCAGTGTCCTGCAGTCCTTCCGACAATCAAAGTTGAAGGAAAAGCCAAAAATTGAGATTCACTTAACAACTCTGGCAAGAAAGGTCGGAAAATGGGGCAGAACCCACTGAACTCTCACTTAGCTGCGGACATTTGGGGATCAATTGTGGTTGTAAGTCGAGGACTTCCTGTATGTTCCAGATTTGGGGATGGGGACGCGACCGTTGATGTCACCTTTGTATGTGGGTGGTCTTTCCATTTCTTTTTGATGCGAGCTTAAATGAAGACTTTACCAGCCAAATGTGCCGGCCAGGCGTTTTTGGAGCCAGACCAAACTTGCTGTCTGTCAAGAAAAGCAATGAAGAACATTGCTTGCGTTATGCCCCCATTGAAGTCGGAAGACGAACAGTTGACGGACAGAGAACAGGAGAGTGGCTCTGTTGACTGTGCAGGAAATGGGGGAAGGGCAAAATCAGGCTGGGCAGAGCAGGGGAGAGGTGGAACAAAGGAGAGGGGGGTTTAGATGAAGACCAAGCACCCCCCCTCCTCATCCTAGGGCATGCAGGGAATAACGCAGAAGAGAACATGGGTTGCGTGGGTGACGAGAAGGGAACGGGCCCCGATTCCCCTCACAAGGCACACCTGGGGATGGAGTTTAAAGGAGAGGCAGTTGGGAAGGGCATTTGTCAGGAACAAACACTGAATTCATCTAGTGTTCAGAGTTGTGGCCTGCATTCCTGTTATTTCGCATGCTTAACTTGTCTTGCTGGAATTATTGCCATGAATTCTTTGCTTCTGCGACTCCTTATCTTGCCTTGACTTGCAGTCATTCCGCTTACTGCGTTAGTACGGGAGTATTTGCAGTCAGAAAGTGCTGCAGATTTGTGGGAGAGCTTTTCTCCAGGCTGGAGAATAAACGGGACGTTGGGGGAAAAGTTGGTGTCAATAAAGGGACTCATACTCATTCCCTGGTTGTGTTGCCTTCGTGTCACGCCTCGGGTCATCATAGCTCGTCTGTTCTAGCCATCAGTTTCTTTTGGGGAGGGAAGGAAAAACGTGCATTTGAAATAAGTCTTCATTTTAGGACTTGGTCACCTCTGAGTCAATGTCCCGAATGTGAGCCCTTTGCAAAGAGAAGTGTGTCACGGACACAATGATTAAAAATGAGATGTATGCATAGGTTGAACCCTTGGATGCTGCCTTGGACATCAGTCCGCAGACCACGGGCCTTGATTCCCCTGTCTTGCATTGGTAAAACGGAAATAAAAACAGAATTATCTCCCGCCAAACCCAAATCGTCCCTCGAAAAACTCTTCAAAAAAAAAAGAAAAGAGGCATTTTAAAAATCGGAGGATTACCCTGACCTCCTAGCTAAGCAGCCCTTCACTGAGGAACTCTCGATCCTGTAATCTTCAGTTCATAAGCCCTCCAAATCTTTCCATTGCCAAAAGCAGAAAGGGTATAAAAATTCTCTTCCGAGAAGAAAGTTTTCAGATTTTTCTCTTGTCCTTGACAGTCCGTGGAGAATTGTCTGCCAATTTGGCTTGGCCTAAAAATTTCATCTCTGGTGTAAAAGGGTGGCGGGGTCTTTCCTTCCTGCTTCCAAATTCACTGTTTCTTGACCTGGTGCGTTTGAAGATGTATGGACTTCAACTCCCAGAATTCCCTGGTTGTTTTCCAGGAAACAAAATGGTGGAAAATTGGCTCATTTAATAATCGTGATGGTCACTTAACATCTGTGATTCAAGCACTGCTAAAAAAAAAGAAATCATCAAATCAAGTCGATCATGGAATGATCCATCTAATGACCGGCAAGACTTAGGACCATAATTCCAGGCTCTATTTTACAGGGGCAACCCCCTGCGGCTCTGTAGCCACATGTGGCTCTTTCATCCCTCTGCTGTGGCTCCCTGTTGCCAGTCGGTAAGAAGAAAAAATACTCTGCTAGGGGGACTCTATGGTGGAGGAATGGGATTTCATTTGGCTGAGAAAAAGGACGGCATGCTAGGAGGAGACTCTATGGTGGAGGAAATGGATTTTCATTTGGCCGAGGAAAAAGAATGCCCTGCTAGGAAAAGACTCTTTGGTAGGGGGAACCAGCTTTCTGGGCAGCTCCAGAACTGAATGGGGAGCTTCCAGTTATGACTTTTGTGGCTCGAGTGTTCAAGGTTGCCGACACTAAGTCTAAAGACTATCTATTTTCTTTTCTATTTTGTCTGTTATTTAATTTCTGTTATCTTCAAGGCAGGCTGCAGGACGCCCAAGGGAATATATAATATTATCTGTCCCAATCAGTAGAGGGCTGCTGCATGAACAGTCCGGTACACTGTCCCTGTAGGACAAATGGTGCGCGCCCCTGTGATATTCGGCTTCTGCGCATGCGCAGGAAGTGAAATCTCACGCAAGGATTCTCGTGTGAGATTTCACCATTTTTCAGCATTTTCTTGTGTGCGCAGAAGCAATAATCAAGAATCGACAAAATCTCGTGCGCACGAGCGTTGCACGAGATTTCACTTCCTGTACATGCGCAGGTGAATCTTGCGCCGGCTCAGGTCCGCATTGGTCGCCAAAAGCGCACCAGTAGCACCAGCAACGAGGAGCCCTTCCCTGGTCCTAATGAAAAGGAATGAAAATTAATATAATTATGTTAACTATTAAGGAAATGAACAAAAAATATCCCATGCAACTACCCTGAAGTTCCCAATGTAAATTTTAAAAAAGGCAACAAGAAGTTAAGAGTTGAAGTCCGCACATTTTCAGGTTTTTGAAGTCAAGAAATGCTACTCTTTTAGGGAAACTAGCTACGAATCCTAGTTTCCAGTTTTAGTCCGTCCGTTTAAACAAACGAGTTTTTGCTGCTGGTGCAGCCGACGTGAAGCGACTCCTTTCGAGCAACGTCAGAAGCGGGGTGGAAATCAAAATCGGATATTTTTTTCCCCCTTTCTCCTCCTGGCCTCCATTCGCCTCTTGCGTTTGCTGGCCGAGCTCACCCGTTGAGGCCAAAACCAAGCCTGCCATGGCATCAGCTGGCAGGATTCGGGGTAGAGAGCAACGGGACGTCGTCTCGCCGTGTCGCACCATGGGAGTCCCGGCCTGCGGACTCGCCAGCCCGCCGGAGCAGTGAAGGCCTCCGATAAAGTTCTCCGTCGTGCAAAGTTTCGGGCAAGGGTTTGCGTTTGGTCTCAGGCAGCAAGAGCAGGCAAAGCAGGGCTAGGATGTTGAGGGAGGCCAGGACGATGTGTTCGAGGAAGGAGCCGTGCTGTTCTCGCACCCGCAACAGCGGGGCGCTCAGCCCTCCGAGGGAGGCCAGGGCCAGGGTGATGCCGAGACCTTTCCCTCTGTGGAAGAAAATTGCCTTGTTTAGATTAGTAGGAGTCTCGTTTTCTGCACGGAGGAAAGAATGCGGGAAGAAGGAAGAAAAGGAGAAAAGAAAGAGGGAGGGAGGAAGGAAGAAGAAAAGACAGGTGATAGAAAGGAAGGAAAGAAGGGAAGAAAGGAAGAAGGAAGGGGGGAGGAAAGAGAAGAAGGAAGGAAAGAAAAGAAGAGGGAGGGAGGAAAAGAGATAAATAGAAAGGAAGTGAGGGAGAAAAAAGGAAAAGAGGAAGGAAAGAAGAAGGAAAAGCGGAAGGAAGGGGGCAGAAAAGAAAGGAAGGAAGGAAGGAAGGAAAGGAAAAAAGAGGAAAGGGGAAAGAAATAGGAAGGAAGGAAAGAGAAAGAAGAAGGAAGAAAATAAGAGAAAGAAAAAAAATAAAAGAAGGGAGGGAGGGAGGAAGGAAGAAAAAGAACGGAGGAGAAAGAAAAAGGAAGGAAGGAAGATGTACAGAGAAGGCAGAATGGAAGAAGGAAAAGATGGATGGATGAATGGATGGAAGGAAGGAAGGAATGACAAAGAAAAGAAAAATAGTAAGGGAAGGGAAGAGTTAGGAAGGAGAAAGGAAAAGGGATGGGTGGATGGATAAAAGGCAGAAAAAAAATAAGGAAAGAAAGGAAGGAGACAAAGCTATAATAATGAGGACTAGACACTTGAAGGCAAAATGGGTGGACAAAAAGGTAAGGAAGGGTGTGAATTTACACTGGCGGTTTCCCTACCACCACCTCCCCGGAAGCTATTTTTCTATGCTTTCGTCTCCACTGCAACCTACCTGGGTTGGTGATCCAATGAGGTGGGGAGGGAGGGAAAAAGGGAATGATTTTATGTGAGCAGCAGAGGCGGGCACACAGCTTCATTTGTGAGAATAGCGGGTACATGTGCAAGTAGGGTTGCATGCTTGCGGCTCACAGGTTGGGGACCCCTGCGTTAACTATTTTTCTACCCTGGGACCCCTCCCTATTCTCTTGGGGGCCTTTTCCACCTGACCTGATTATGGTGGGAATGACTTCAGCAGCGAAGAAGATGCTGAGGGAGCCGGCTGCATGGGAAGTGAAGAGTCCAAGAATGGAAAACGTTCTTCGGGCTGCGTTGTTGAGATCTGCAACAGAGGACAAAACGGAAGGCACGAAAATGACAAAAAAAGGGAGAGAAGAGGAAGTCAAACAGCACTTTCAGAAATCCCCAGTTGGCTGGGGCTGCTGGGAGTTGTAGTCCAGCAACATCTTGACAGACCCACACTCCCAAAACAAGGATAATGCCCTACAAAAGCCCCGAGTCTTCGGAGAGGGGTGGCGTACAAATCTAATAAATTATTATTATTATTAATTATTATATACCAGAGACAAGAAAGGTGTTTGATAAAGTGAAATGGCAATTCCAACGGATTTTTAAAATCATTCTTCTGAATCTATCTATCTTTCTTTTCATTCAATTTTTTTATGCCGCCTTTCTCCTTGGACACAGGGTGGGTTACAAAAAGTTAGCAATAGCACTTTTTAAAACAGAGTCAGCATATTGCCCCCACAATTTCCCAGGGAGGCTTTAAAATAGATTTTTTTTCTTTAAATTCTCCTGAAATTTAAAGGTGATTTTAGGTATCATTTTTTTTAATAGGAGCAGGGAATATTCTCTCTCTCTTTTTGTTCTACAACAGGTGGAACGGCAGAACAGCAAGATTTATGACTTGACACCCACAGACAATTAATATGGAATAGCCCAGTGATGGTGAAACTTTTTTTCCCTCAGGTGCCGAAAGAGTGTGTGCTTGGGTTATTGCACACGCGCAAGTGCCGACATCCATAATTCAATACATGGGGAGCTCAAAAATAGCTTCCCTAGTTCCCCCAGAGGCCCTCTGGAGACCAGAAATGGCCTGTTTCCCAACTTCTGGTGGGCCTAGTAGGCTTGTGTTTTGCCCTTCCTTGGAGCTGGGGATGGGAGTAAAAACACCCTCCCCCATCCCCCCGGAGGCCCTCTGGAAGCCAAAAACGCCCTCCCAGAGCCTCTGTGTGAGCCAAAAATCAGCTGGCCAGCACACACATGCATATTGGAGCTGAGCTACGGCAACAGCTTGTGTGCCAGCGGATATGGCTCCATGTGCCACCTGTGGCACCCATGCCAAAGGTTTGCTATCACTGGAGTAGCCTTTTTTTGTACAACAATCTCTGAAATATTCTACTTATACACCAATTTATAGCTTACTCCATCTTTATAACTTGCTTTTCAACCTTGATAACTTGAAGACCTGTAGACTTCAACTCCCAGAATTCCCCAGCCAGCCTGTCCACAGGTTGGACTAGAAGACATCTAAGGTGCCTTCCAACTCTCTTGTTCTGTTCTGTTCTGTGGTACTCTAATGTATTCTAGGGGGTTGGATTGAAGACCTCTAAGGTCCCTTCATTCTGTTCTGTTCTGCTCTAGCTTTACGTTCCTTGGAAATCTGAAGTTCTTACATTCTCCCAGCCCCAGCAGGATCAGAGAGGCGATGCCAGTCAGGGTGGTTGTGAGAAGCAAAATCCCGCGACGTCCATACCGATGTACGGTGAGGCACAGAAAGAGGCAACCGAGACCGGCGCTGCCAGCCGGCAACAGGAAGGTGAAGTAGAACTTAGCGTGTGGGTCCTCCATTGACTCCCAGGCCTGCTGGTAACAGTGGCAGATCGCGTGGGCTATGAACCTGTAGGAAAGCGAGTCGAAGGGAGAAACTGGTTTAAGTTTATGGGTTCAGGGTCTCAGAAGAACAAACGAGGATACTCCAGACACAATTAGGATGGAAGGAAGAATCTCATCAACATTAAAAAGGATCATCACAGGCAAACTAGAAAGTCAGTTTGGACTGGAGGCACCAGGCTACAAAGCAAGAAACTGTGAGTTCAAGTTCTGCCATAGACATAAAACCAACTGGGTGACTTCAGGCCAATCAGCAGAAGATGGGGAGTTCTAGTACTGCCTTAAGCATGAAAGACAATTGGGTGACTTTGGGCCAACCACCAGGAGACCTAAATTAACTGAAGACCAACAACAAAAATTAAATAAACCCTTTAGAGAAGCAGAATTACAGCAATCTATTAAAAATCAGAAAAATAATAAAGCTACCGGCCCTGATGCAATACCCGTAGAATTTTATAAGCTAGACAGTGAAATACTTTTTTCAAATATGTTGGAGATATTTAATGAGATAATAGCGGACGGTAAATTACCTAAAACATGGACAGAATCTTTAATAACATTAATACATAAACCAGGAACAGAAAAAGAAAAAAAATGAAAACTACAGATCAATTTCCTTATTAAATGTGGATTATAAAATTTTTATATCAATATATGCATTTAGGTTTAAAAACATTATAAATGAAATAATACATGAAGACCAGAATGGATTTTTAGACAAATTAAAAATAATATGAGGACAATTATAAATACCTTGGAATACTATGAGCAACACCCCGAAAAACAAATGGCACTTATATTTCTTGATGCTAAAAAAGCATTTGACAACGTAGATTGGACCTTTATGAAAATACAATTAAATAAGATGAATGTGGGAACTAAATTTTTTAATATAATATGATGCGATTTATTCCAACCAATCTGCAAAAATTATAATAAACAAAGAACAAACAGGAAGATTAGAAATACAAAGAGGAGTTAGACAAGGCTGCCCTATATCACCATTATTATTTATTTTAACATTAGAAACTGTATTAATAAAAATAAGAACAGAAAAGGAAATAAAAGGTGTGAAGATTAAAAAAGAAACATATAAAGTCCAAGCTTTTGCCGATGATGTGGCCTTCATAATAGAAGATCCTTTGACATCAACATCAAAATTAATAGATCTAATAGAAGAATATGGGAAAGTAGCAGGTTTGAAAATTAATAAGGAAGAGACACAAATACTTATAAAAACATGACAGATTCACAGATAAAACATCTAGAAAAATTAACAAATATGAAAATAACAAAAAAAGAAAAATACTTAGGTACTGTATTTGGATTTCTTCCAAAGGTATGTCTTTAAAAAATGATAACTATATAAAGCTTTTAGGACAAATTAAAAAAGACTTGAAAATATGGAACAACCAACAGCTATCTTTAGTGGGAAGAATTTCCACAATTAAAATGAATATTCTGCCCAAAGTATTATTTCTATTTCAAGTAATCCCAATCAATCCAGGTGAGAATTTTTTAAAAGAATTAAATAAGATTACTAAAAAATTTATATGGCAGGGTAAGAAACCAAGAATAAAACAAAGTTCATTAGAAGATCGGAAAGAGAGAGAAGGGCTTGCCCTCCCAAATTGGAAGTTATATTACCAAGCGACCGCATTATCGTGCATAAAAGAATGGTTAACTCTGGAAAATAGAAGATTATTAAACCTAGAGGGCCACGATTTAATGCTAGGCTGGCATGCCTTCGTATGGTATGAAAAGTCCAAAACTCATTCATACTTTAACAGTAATATAATTAGGAAGACATTAATAGAAGTTTGGAATGAGATTTTAAAAAAATCACTTTTTAGTAATGCCAGAATGGATCTCACCAATAGAAGCCATCTCTCATCCTAATTTGTTAAAAGAAGGGAAAATATGGAAATATAGAGATTATCATCAATTAAAACTGAAAACAAAACAAGAATTACAGGAGTCAGGGGTGGAAATAGATTGGTGGTAGTATGCCCAGATTAACTCTAGATATCAAAAAGGCGTGAGAATATTCATTTTCAAGAAGGATAATAATACACTCGGGAAATTATTAATCCAAAACCTAGGAAAATTGATTGGGAAATTATATAAATATTTAATAAATTATAAGACGATAGGTTGGATATTGAAAGATAATACGATTAGTTGGTGTAAAATTTTTTGCAAAGGAAATAAATTTAGATACATGGGAAAAGGTTTGGCTATATAACTGGAAAATAACTAAATCAATTTCCTTTAAAGAAAATCAAATTAAGATGTTTTATAGATGGCATCTCCCACCAAATAGGATTTCAAAGATGTTTCCAAGTGCTTCACCTATTTGCTGGAAATGTAAAAAAGAAATTGGCACATATTTTCATGCGTGGTGGACATACCCAAAATCTAAGATCTGTTGGAATAAGGTAGAAAAATGGTTAAAGGAAATTGCAAAACAAGAAATTAGAGCTCCCTAAAAAAAAATTCTACTAGCAACTTGTCCCCTCTACTAAGTTTGTCTTACTTTGACTTTTCATTTTTTTTTCTCGTTCTAAGAATTTATACACCTCTCGGCTGCCCACAAGTCCAGCCCACCTTTCCTGCAGCCTCTAGCATACGAAGTTCAACTTACGTGGTAAAACCAAGGATCAGGATGTTTTTCCATATGTTCCTGCAGGACAGGAGGGTGCGGAGTGAGATCTGGGAAGCTGTCGGTAAATGGCAAGTGTTGTCCAGCTCTGCAGGGTTGGCGGAAGATGGGAGGGACCAGATCGGGTAGCGGAGGAAGGAAAAACGAAGGTCCGTCAGTGGAGATGTTATCACACCATCCTCGATACAACCTTGGCTCAGGACGGGCACAGAGGACCTCAGCAGTGTTTCTCAAACCTTGGCAACTTGAAGATCGGTGGACTTCAATTCCCAGAATCCTGCCACCCAACAATGCTGGCTGGGGAATTCTGGGAGTTGAAGTCCACCCATTTTTAAGGGGCTGAAAAATATTATCTTAAAGGGCCCAAAACCAGCCATGGGAGTTCTGGGAATTGAAGTCCACCCATCTACAAGGGGCTAAAAAAAAGTGTCCTAAAGGCCTGAAATCCAGCCATGGGAATTCTAGGAATTGAAGTCCACCCATCTTCAAGGGGCTAAAAAAAACTGTCATGAAGGCCCCAAAACCAGCCATGGGAATTCTGGGAGTTATTATTATTATTTATTTATTATTATTTATTAGATTTGTATGCTGCTCCTCTCCGTAGACTCGGGGCGGCTCACAACAATAACAAAGACAATGTAAGAACAAATCTAATAATTTAAAAAACACTAAAACCCCCATTATTAAAAGCAAGCATACACACAAACATACCATGTATAAACTGTATAGGCCCGGGGGAGATGTCTCAGTTCCCCCATGCCCGACGGCAGAGATGGGTCTTAAGAACTTTACGAAAGGCAAGGAGGGTGGGGGCAGTTCTGATCTCCGGGGGGGAGCTGGTTCCAGGGGGTCGGGGCTGCTACAGAGAAGGCTCTTTCCCTGGGTCCCGCCAAACGACATTGTTTTGTCGATGTGACCCGGAGAAGGCCAACTCTGTGGAACCTAACCGGTTGCTCGGATTCATGCGCCACCCATCTTCAAGGGGCTAAAAAACTCTCATGAAGGCCCTAAAACCAGCCATGGGAGTTCTGGGAGTTGAAGTCCACCATCTTTAAGGGGCTAAAAAACTGTCCTAAAGGCCTCAAATCCAGCCATGGGAATTCTGGGAGTTGAAGTCCACCGATCTTCAAGGGGCTAAAAAACTGTCCTAAAGGCCTCAAATCCAGCCGTGGGAGTTCTGGGAGTTGAAGTCCACCATCTTTAAGGGGCTAAAAAACAGTACCCTGAAGGCCCCAAAACCAGCCATAGGAGTTCTGGGAATTGTTCCCTCGTCTCTCAAACAAGCAATTACAAAGTGCTCCCTTATCTGAGAATTGTGCTGAAAGGATCCCCATTTAAAACTATAGTATAGTAATGCTGTAATGCCCAGTCAACCAACTGGAATGACGGGTTGTTGTTGTTGTTTTTTAGCAAGCTGCAGTACTCACCATCCAGGGCCTCCCGGGTCTCGGGTTCGAGGGCATTGCCATCTTGACACAGGGCTAACAAGACATCCTTGGCCTGAGCCGTTCGACGGGTAGTCAAGAGCCAGCGGGGAGATTCGGGATACAACCCCGGGCAGCTAGGAAGAAAGGGAGGAAGAGAGAATTAAAAAGAGAGGTCAATGTTTGAATTTAGTAGTTAAATTGCATTAGTTGGTGATTATCTATACTACAAATGTAACCTCTTCTTTCTTCTCTTAAAATTTTTTATATAGATTCTTATAAACTTTTATATACGTTGATTTTTACTATTTTAAAATTGATAATTTTACATATTCTATAGATGTTAAATAACAAAATACTTCTTTTTTTCTCTTTTTTAATTACAGTGATGACTTCCAATTTGAGCGGAGCTACTGTAGCTCCACTAAATGCTGTATGTTATGTTTGTTGTGTTTGTTTTTTAAAATTAATAAAATATATTTGGAAAAAAAAAGAGAGGTAAAATTAAAGAGAGAGGGGGAGAGAAAGGAAGGAAGGAAGGAAGGAAGGAAGGAAGGAAGGAAGGAAGGAAGGATTGAACGAACGGACAAACGGAGGGAGGAATTTAAAAAAGAAAATTAAGGAGGGAGGGAGGGAAGAAGGAAACAAGAGAAGGAGAACATTTTAAAAAGGAAATATTAAGTAGGGAGGGATGGAGAAGAAAAAGGAAGGAAGGGGAGGATTTCAAAAGATAATTAAAGGGAGGAAGGAAGGCGGAATGAAAGGAAAGAAGAAGGGAGGGAGAGAAGAAAGGAAGGAATGAAGGGAGAGAATTTTAAAAAGGAAACATTAAGAAGGGGAGGAAGAAAGGAATGAGAGGATTTTAAAAAGAAAATTAAAGAGAGAGGAAGGAAGGAGAGAGAGGAGGAAGGAGGAAGGGTGGGAGGGAGGGAAGGAAGGATTGATGGATGGAAGTAAGGAAAGAAGGATGAAAGGAAGGGAGAGAGAGAATTTTAAAAAGGAAATATTAAGTAGGGAGGAAGGCAAAAGGAAGGAGAGGATTTAAAAAAGAAAATTAAAGAGAGAGGAAGGAAGGAGAGAGAGGAGGAAGGGTGGGAGGGAGGGAAGGAAGGATTGATGGATGGAAGTAAGGAAAGAAGGATGAAAGGAAGGGAGAGAATTTAAAAAAGGAAATATTAAGTAGGGAGGAAGGAAAAAAGGAAGGAGAGGATTTAAAAAAAATTAACAAGTGAAGAAGGAAGGAGGGAGGGAAGGAAGGGTGGAAAGAAAGGGAGGAAGGATGGAGGGAAGGAAAGAAAGAAAGAAGGGTGCAAAGAAAGGGAGGAAGGATGGAGGGAAAGAAATAAAGAAGGATGAAAGGGAGGGAGGGAGGAGAGAGGAAGAAAGATTTTGTAATTAATGTTCAATAAAAACAAAAAGCCAAAACAGGAAGGAAACTCATTTCCCAAACAAACCATTCTGCTAATAATAATAAATAGGGAGAAACAAGCCTCATCCAGCGAAGATGAACAAACAAACAAACAAACAAACCAGGATTAAGCCCGGCAGGAGGGGTTTCCTTGCCAAGATTTCAAGATTACACGGTTCCATATAAAGCAACATTTGACCGAGCCTAGGTGCTCTTTTGTTGGTATGGCCCTACTTGGAAGGGCTGCGGAATTCCTCCCCAAATTTCTCACTGGACGTAGTGTGGATGAACGGCACAATTTAAGAAAAGCCTGGAAACGCAAGGAATACAAGCCTCTTGTGTCTCGCCCAACTCCCAGCACATCTCCATGGCAATTGCTGCGTGACAAAATGTCCACTTTGTCTACTCACTAAGCCGATTGTCCTGTTGAAGATGGCAGGGAGGGCAAGAAATAGCCCGAGGTCTACGATTTATATGCAGATTTATGCATGGCATGTAAATTTGCCTCGCATTTATGAAATGCAGGAAGACCGACGCATCGCCATGGATTTTAGAATAGATTTTCCTCTCTACACCAAGTGACCCCGACTTACGACCACCATCCAGCCCCCAAATCTGAATGTAAAAATCACCTGACTGCAGAGATGTTGCAAATGTGAAAAACCGTCAAAGTCACTTTTTTTTCAGTGCCGTCGTAACTTTGGATGGTTGGAACTGTGGTAATGTTTACCACTGAACTTACACTGTGCTGGATTCCCAGTCTCTCTTATATATCTACACGGTTCCCTCGATTTTCGCGGGTTCGAACTTCGCAAAAAGTCTATACCACTTTTTTCAAAAATATTAATTAAAAAATGCTTCGCGGTTTCCCCCCCATACCACATTTTTTCCCGCCCGATAACGTCATATGTCATCCCCCAACTTTCATCCACCTTTAATAAATATTTTTTTAAATAAACTTTAATAAGTAAACATGGTGATTAATAATCTAAATGGTTGCTAAGGGAATGGGAAATTGTAATTTAGGGCTTTAAGGTGTTAAGGGAAGGCTTGTGATACTGTTCATAGCCAAAAATAGTATACTGTATTTACTTCCGCACCTCCACTTTGTGGAAATTCGACTTTCGTGGGCAGTCTCGGAACGCATCCCCCGCGAAAATCGAGGGAACACTGTATCATCTCTGTATCATCTGTCTGTCTATCGGTCATTCATCTATCTATCTATCTATCTATCTATCTATCTATCTATCTATCTATCTATCTATCTATCTACCTACCTACCTACCTACCTACCTACCTACCTCCTAGTTCTACTTTTCATTAAACTATCCATGCCCCGTTCCTGCAACCGTTCTTTATATGTTTTAGCCTCCAGTCCCTTAATCTTCTTCGTTGCTCTGCATTTTTTCTAGAGCAGAGGTCTTCGAACTTGGCAACTTGAAGACTTGTGGACTTCAATTCCCAGAATTCTCCAGCCAGCTATGCTGGCTGGTGAATTCTGGGAGTTGAAGTCCACAAGTCTTCAAGTTGCCAAGTTTGGGGACCCCTGTTCTAGAGTCTCAACATCCTTTTTGCATAGTGGCGACCAAAACTGAATTCCCTATTCCAAGTGTGGCCTTACCAAGGCCTTATAAAGTGGTATTAACATTTCATGTGACCTTGATTCTATCCCTCTGTTGATGCAGCCGAGAACTGTGTTGGTTTTTTTGGCAGCTTCTGCACATGGCTGGCTCATATTTTAATGGCTGTCCACTAGGAATCTAAGATCCCTATCACAGTTACTACTATTGAGCAAGGTACCACATATACTGTAACTGTGCATTTTTGTTTTTATTGCCTGAATGTATAACCTGACTTTTTTTCACCATTGAATTTCATTTTGTAACTCACCTTTAGCACTCACCTTTGTGAACTGGTAGGAAAGGTAAGTGAATACCAACTCTGATCAAGGGGGAATTGAAATTTCCCTTCCCCCTAGGCTTATAGAATTTATGCATGGTATGCTTGTATGTATGAGTGGTTCTTTAAATTGGGGATTTTTAGATTATTTTTAATATTAGATTTGTTTACATTGGTTTTTTTTTAATATTGTTGTTAGTCGCCCCGAGTCTTCGGAGAGGGGCGGCAGACAAATCTAATTAATCAATCAATCAATCAATCAATCAATTAATCAATTAATTAAATAAATAAATAAAGTGGTGTGGTATTGATTTTCGTTGTCACCTTTTCATCTTTCCTGGGGCTGAGTGACCGTTCTCTTTTCTTTTAATGGCTCTGGCATCCCTCAATGTTGCTTGACCGAGTTTGAAGAAAAAGAAGCCGACTTACCCATACAGCAGGCACATGCCCATTCCGGCTGAGATGACCCCTTGCAGAACCCGCCAACTGCCGCAGACCCACGCCAGACCCAGGAGGAGGAACCGTCCTCCCACCTGGACAAGGTCTCCCGCCATGGCTACCGGTAGCCGTTGTGAAGGACAACACAACTCCAAACCTAGGGAAGGATAGAAGGCAAGACAGGGCATTGTAACTTATAAAGAAGAAGGATACAGGTACAAGTCCTCACATTACGACCAGAATGGAGCACAAAATTTACTAACTGCTTTGGTCGCACTGATGGATGATCTCTGGTGGGCCCGGGACAGGGTCTTGTCCTCTGTCCTGGTGCTTCTTGACCACTCAGCGGCTTTCGATACCATCGATCATGGTATCCTTCTGCGCCGGCTGGAGGGGTTGGGAGTGGGAGGCACTGTCCTTCAATGGTTCTCCTCCTACCTCTCCGGCCGGTCGCAGTCGGTGTTAGTGGGGGGTCAGAGGTCAACTTCTAGGTATCTCCCTTGCGGAGTGCCTCAGGGATTGATCCTCTCCCCCCTGCTATTTAATATCTACATGAAACCGCTGGGTGAGATCATAGTTCTAAGTCACTTATTTTCCCCAGGGCTTCTGTAACTTTGAACTGTCACTAAATGGAATTGTTGTACGTCGAGGACCACCAGTAATCTAAATTATAGCTGAAAGTTTGGAGCAGCAGTCTCCAAAGTTGGCAATTTTAAGATATGTGGACTTCCAATCCCAGAATTCCCTGGTCATTTTCGGGAAAAAATGTATGGACGGTGGGCTTATTTAATCATAATATTCACTTAAGAACTACGATTTACTTAATGAGCACTGCAAACAAACATCATAAAATCAACTCGAGTCACATGATGACTCATTTAATGACCGGCCTGACTTATGACGATCATTTTGTCCTCCATTCTGGTCCTAAGTGGAAGACTACCAACTCACCCCCACCCATTTTGTCTATTATTTAATTTGTTATTTTCAAAACAGACACCCAAGGTCATACATAATATTATCCGTCCTAATGAAAAGGAATTAAAATTAACATAATTATGTTAATAATTTAGCAAGTGGGGAAAAAAATATCACATAGCCTTTGGAGAAATTAGATTGAAGTTCAGGATGCAAATTGTAAAAAGGCAACAAGCAGTTGTTCTCCAAGCTTAAGAAAATAAGGGCAGGAGATTATGGGATTTGTAATCTGTGCCTGATAAAGTATTTCTCAAAGCTCCCTGGAATTATGGCCTGTAAATAAAATTATATTTTAAGCTTGGATTAATTTTGGAATTGCTGCATTTCCAGATCCGATTTATTCCTGGGCCATGTGGAATAATTTCAAGATTGGATAATTCACAATAGCAGAGTTGGATGGGCCCTTGGAGGTCTTCTAGTCCAACCCCCCCTACTTGAGAAGACCATATAGCCCAATAAATAGTATATCACAATAAATATATCACAATAAATAGTATATCACAATAAATATATCACAATAAAGAGAAATAGTCCTTTCTCTTTTTAAAAACCTCCGGTGATGGAGCACTGACAACTTCTAGTGGCAAGCTATCCCACTGGTTAATTGTCCTCACTGTCAAAGTGCAAAACCCAGAACAATTTTCACATGTGCCATAGATTCGCCATCTTGAGCATAGAAAGAAAGATTTTCTTTAAAAAACCTCCAGTGTTGGAGCATCCAAAACTTCTGGTGGCAAACTGTTCCACCGGTTAATTGTCCTAACTGGTTGCTATTGGTATGCTCTCTGGGATTGTTGCGGGCGTGTGCGCAACCAATGGGTGCATGCCCATCGGCGTGAGAGTTGACCTCTGCACATGCGCAGCAAGGAAAATTTCATGTGAGGACGCTCTCGCATTTTGCCAATTTTCAGCAATTTCATTGCTTCTGCACATGCGCAGAAGCCAAAACTCTGCAAAATCTCACATGCAATAGCGTCCTTGCATGGGATTTCACTTGCTGTGCATTCGCAGAGGCCAAATCTTGCACGGGTGCATGTGTGCACTCCTCATGGGCGTGGAGATGCCTGCACATCTCAATTTCTGCTACCGGATCCGATTCCAGCTGTACCGGATGCAACTAAACAATGTCGCTTGGTGGGATCCAGGGGAAGAGCCTTCTCTGTGGCGGCCCCGACCCTCTGGAACCAACTCCCCCCAGAGATTAGAATTGCCCCCACCTTCCTTGCCTTTCGTAAGCTGCTTAAAACCCACCTCTGCCGCCAGGCATGGGGGAACTGAGATACTCTTTCCCCCTAGGCCTTTACAATTTTATGCATGGTATGTCTGTATGTATGTTTGGTTTTTATAATACAGTGTTCCCTCGATTTTCGCGGGTTCGAACTTCGCGAAAAGTCTATACCACAGTTTTTCAAAAATATTAATTAAAAAATACTTAGTGGGTTTTTTCCCTATACCATGGTTTTTCCTGCCCGATGACGTCATATGTCATCACCAAACTTTCATCCAACTTTAATAAATATTTTTTTTAATAAACTTTAATAAATAAACATGGTGAGTAATGATCTAAATGGTTGCTAAGGAAATGGGAAATTGCACTTTAGGGGTTTAAAGTGTTAAGGGAAGGCTTGTGATACTGTTCATAGCCAAAAATAGTGTATTTACTTCCGCATCTCTACTTCGCGGAAATTCGACTTTCGCGGGCAGTCTCAGAACGCATCCCCCGCGAAACTGGAGGGAACACTGTAATGGTTTTTTAACTGTTTTTAGTATTGGATTATTATTATATGCTGTTTTATTATTGCTGTTAGCCGCCCGGAGTCTCCGGAGAGGGGCGGCATACAAATCAAACAAACAAACAAACAAACAAACAAACCCGTTACTGGCATAGGGTCTCCGGCTGGAGCAGGGAGTTGGACTTGAAGACCTCCAATATCCCATCTGTTATTCTCTTATATACGTATTTTCCATCCTAATTGCATTTTGGTCCTTCCCTTTTTGGCTATTGTTTTAAAACTCATTAAAAAAAACCACAACAATTTAGCACCTCTAAAGAAATACACTAGGCTTCGGCCTAGCCATCTTCTAAAACGTATGTACAGCCAACGCTTCGGTTGATAAACCACTATCTTATAACAATCACTCTTCCAGCAGTCCAAAGATATCAAAATGTTGGGGCGACGCGCGGAAGCTCCTGCGTGGTACTTACGGGTGACGTAGAGGGCGAGTTGCATGGCTCCCAGCATCGTACCCCACAGAAAGCGACCCAGTATGAAGACGGAGGGAGAGGCCGCGAAGGCTGCCAGGACGCCCGCCGGGCAGCCAAGAGCCAAAGACAGGAGGAAAGTACTCCGTCGCCCTACGCTGCGAAGAGCAACGGAAATTGAGAGATTACAGGAGAGTCCTCGACTTAAAACCACAATCGGGAACCACAAATGCTGTTAAGCGAGCCACGCCATATTTTGTCCCCCTTTCCCGCAAGCGGTTGTTAAATGTTGGTAATGACCTTTAAAGCCCTACATGGCATTGGGCCAGAATACATCCGGAACCGCCTTCTGCCGCACGAATCCCAGCGGCCGATAAGGTCCCAGAGTTGGCCTTCTCCGGGTCCCGTCGACCAAACAATGTCGTTTGGCGGGCCCCAGGGGAAGAGCCTTCTCTGTGGCGGCCCCGGCCCTCTGGAATCAACTCCCCCCAGAGATTAGAACGGCCCCCACCCTCCTTGTCTTTCGCAAATTACTCAAGACCCACCTTTGTCGCCAGGCATGGGGGAGTTAGGATATTCCTTCCCCTAGGCCATTACAAGTTATGCATGGTATGTTTGTGTGTATGTTTGGTTTTTATAATAAGAGTTTTTAGTTGTTTTATTAAATTGGATTGTTACATGTTGTTTTTTATCATTGTTGTTAGCCGCCCTGAGTCTGCGGAGAGGGGCGGCATACAAATCCAATAAATAAATAAATAAATAAATAAACGTATTGTTGATCCAAGTGTTTTTTTTACGGTAGGTTTTTGCGACCTATCTTTGCCATAGTTGTTAAGTGAAACACGGCAGCCATTAAGTAAGATAACACGGTTGTTAAGTGAATCCGATTTCCCCCCCAATGGTAGTTTTGCCAGACGCCGTCTGGGAAGATCACAAATGGTGAACACGTGACCTGCCAGTCGTAAGCGTGAAGACTGGTTGAAAGTCCCTCCCCTTTTTCAGCGCCGAGTCATCGCTAAAACAAACGTTTCTAAGACTAGCAGTTCTCGACTTACGACCATCCCTGACGCTGCGACTGTCATAAATAAAGTCAGTTACCAAACAGCTGCATTTTGATCGTGTGAACCTGCAACGGTCGTGAAAAATGGTCATAAGTCAAATTCTTCGGTGCCGCTGCAACTTTGAACGCTCACTAAATAAACCGTTGTAAGTGGAAGTTGTCCTGAGTCCCATGGGATTGCGTGGCATATAAGTTAATTACATTAAATTAAATTAAATTACTTAAAGTATCTTATTTATTTATTTACTTATTTATTAAATGTATATATGCTAGCAGTGCCCTCAGGGGGCTTGCAATTAAAAAAAAAACCATTGAAAAGGACAGAGACAGTCCTCAACGTACAACCATTTGCGTTGTTAAGTGAAACTCTTGTTAAGTGAGTTTTGCTGCATCTTACGCTTTCTCTCGATCCTGGTCATTAAGCGAATTGCTTCATTTGCTAAAAAATGAGACACACAAGCGCTCTGTTAAGTGAATCCGGCTTCCCCCGCCAACGGCTTTGCGGGAGGTCGCGACAGGGGAAATCATGTGACTCTAGGAGGCTGTGACCGTCATAAGTTGAAATTTCAATCATGTGACTACGGGGAGGCTGCTATGGTCGCTGAGCACAAAAAATAGTCACATTTTTCAGTGCCGGTGTAACCCTCCTTGATCACTAAACAAATTGATGAAAGTGGTGGATTTATACTTGAGTCTTCCTTCCTTCCTCCCTCCCTCTTCTCCTTCCTTTTCTTTTTCCTTCCTTCCTTCCCTTCTTTTTTTCTTTCCTTCCGCTGTCTTTTTTTCTTCCTTTTCTCTTCCTTTTTTCCTTTTCCCTCCATCTTTGTTTCCTTTCTTTCTTTTTCTTCCTTTTTCTTCCCTCCCTCCCTTTCCTTTCCTTTCTCTGTATTTCTTTTCTTTCTTCCTTTTCTCTTGCCTTTTCCCTTCCCCTCCATCTTTCCTTCCTTTCTTTCCTTCTTCCTTTCTTCCCTTCCTTCCTTTTTTTCTCTTTCCTTCCTTCCTCTTTCTTCTTTCCTTTTCTCTCTTGCCTTTCTTCCTTCCTCTCCATCTTTTTCTTTTCCTTTTTCTTCCTTCCTTCCTTTCTCTTCCCTCCCTCCTCCCTTTTTCTTTCCATCCTTCCCTTTTTCTCCTCCCTTCCTTCATCTTTCTTCCTTTTTTCCTCTTTCCATCCTTCCTTCTCCTCCATCTTTCTTTTCTTTCCTTTTTTCTCCTTCCTTCCTTCCTTCCTTGTATATGCCATCTACCTGATGGGCCCCTTAGGCGGTTTGCAATCCATAAAAAAAAACCACCATTAAAAAAACCCATGAAAAACATAAACAGGAACCCCATTTAGTTGATGAACTAAAGACTCCCGTCCGAACCTTCTCACTTACCTGTCTGCCAGGTGACCCAGGAAAACGGCTCCGGCAGCGAAGCCCAGGAGGAAACAGATCTGCTCCAGAGGGATCACCCAGCTGCCGGAGTGATCCAGGGACCACTGTGGAAGGAAAAAAGGATAAAGATTTTTATTATTTTTAAAAATTACTTCATTCATGCCTTAGAAGGAATAAATGCGCAATTTAAATCTGGTATTGGAAGGAATGTGGTTGCATGTTTGCAGTCCTTGTCTTACGACCCATTTGGAGTTATTGACGGTGCTGGAAAAAGCGACTTATGATCGCTCCCTGTGCTTACGACCCCTGCGTTGAGGGTAATTCTCGACTTACAGCAGTGGTGGAGCCAAAAATTTCTACGGCTTGATTCTTTCTATCCTTGTTAATGCAGCCTGAGTTTGCATTCGGCTTTTTGGCAGCTGCAGCACACCACTGGCTCACATTCCTGGCTTAGAGTTAGAAACATAGAAACATAGAAGATTGACGGCATAAAAAGACCTCATGGTCCATCTAGTCTGCCCTTATACTATTTCCTGTATTTTATCTTACAATGGATCCATGTTTATCCCAGGCATGTTTCAATCCAGTGACTGTGGATTTACCAACCATGTCTGCTGGAAGTTTGTTCCAAGGATCTACTACTCTTTCAGTAAAATAATATTTTCTCACGTTGCTTTTGATCTTTCCCCCAACTAACTTCAGATTGTGTCCCCTTGTTCTTGTGTTCACTTTCCTATTAAAAACACTTCCCTCCTGGACCTTATTTAACCCTTTAACATATACGTTTCGATCATGTCCCCCCTTTTCCTTCTGTCCTCCAGACTAGACAGATGGAGTTCATTAAGTCTTTCCTGATACGTTTTATGCTTAAGACCTTCAGCCATTTTTGTAGCCCATCTTTGGAGCCGTTCAATTTTGTCAATCTCTTTTTGTAGGTGAGGTCTCCAGAACTGAACACAGAATTCCAAATGTGGTCTCACCAGTGCTCTATATAAGGGGATCACAATCTCCCTCTTCCTGCTTGTTATACCTCTAGCTATGCAGCCAAGTATCCTGCTTGCTTTTCCTACAGCCCAACCACACTGTTCACCCATTTTGAGACTGTCAGAAATCACTCCCCCTAAATCCTTCTCTTCTGAAGGTTTTGCTAACATAAGTTGAATTACCGTAGTCCCTGGTTTATGACAGTTTGCTTAATGTCCAAAGTCACAACAGCCCTTAAAAAAGTGACTTATGACAATTTTTCATGTTTATGGCCTTTGTACCCCCCTCCTGCCCCCACAGTCGCTGGATCAACTTAGCAACTCACAGTTAATGATAGGCGTGGAGATTCCCCTTCTGCGACCTTCGGACGAGCTAAGTCAAGGGGGATAGCAGATTCACGCAACAACTGGGGGACTAACCTAACCACAGCAGCCATTCGCTTAACAACGGTGGCGAGAAAGGTGGTTGTTTGTCAAGAACCATCCAAATTCATTAAGCGTTGCATTTATTCTCACATATGCTTTATTTTTCGGCCTATTTTTCTTTTACCACATCCAGAAATAAAAAAATCTCAGGTCCCTAGTTATAAAAAATTAAATTAAATTACCCGCCAGTCATTTTAAGTGGGATTTCCCCCTTAAAAAATTAATTAATTTAAAAAAATTAATTACAAATTAATTAATTTTTAAAATTAAAAAAAAAATAATTAAAAAAAACATGGATGAGTGCCAGAAAATAGGAAACTATTGTTCTGTATGGGGGGAAAAATAGGAAATATTTAACAAAAGTTCTCCCTCCAAAGATTAAAAAATTGGTCCCCGTTTCCCGACTGGCAAAGAGTCACGCCATGTTTCCTACATCAGCTTCACGGCCACATCCTTAAATAAAATTAAAGGAAAATCTCTTGCTGATTGCGTTTAGAAACTGTTGTAACTTTTTTTCTTTTTGTTTGTAGAGAAAAAACAATGCCCGGATTTTTTCCCCATTGTTAGGCCCAGGAGTAGCCTCGGGGCACCGTTCAAACAACTTCACAAACAATCCATAATCTGTATTTTAACATGCTTCCATCTGCAAATAACATTTTTAACATTCCCATAACCTTTCGGACATTTTTTGCCTTGGTGGCCTTCAATCTCTGTGACTCGAGACCTGCGTAAGGGAAATGGATTACGATTTTTCATTCACTTTTATTCAACTTATAATAATTCCATATAAATTCACCATTCTGCTTAACAGAATTCTACTTCGTCGTAAGGCTACATGAAACGGCAACCATGAAGGTAGAAGTAGTCCTCCACTTATGACCACAATTCAGCTGAGCAAAATTCCATCGCTAATAGAGCCGGGGCAGCACAGTGGGTAGAGTGCAGTACTGCAGGCCACTGAAGCTGACTGTAGATCTGTAGGTCAGCGGTTCAAATCTCATCACCAGCTCAAGGTTGACTCAGCCTTCCATCCTTCCGAGGTGGGTAAAATGAGGACCCGGATTGTGGGGGCAATAGGCTGGCTCTGTTCAAAAGTGCTATTGCTAACATGTTGTAAGCCGCCCTGAGTCTACGGAGAAGGGCGGCATAAAAATCCTAATAAATGAATGAATGAATGAATGAATGAATGAATGAATAAATAAATAAATAAATAAGCAAGACCACGTGACTGTTGGATGCTACCACAGTCGTAAGCACGAAAACAGATTGTAAATAAGTTTTTGTTAAACAGGCGGCCATAAGCTGAGGACTATCTATATAGGTAATCCTCCACATGACCACAAAGACAGTTGGGTTTTGCCTCATTTTACAAGTTTGCTTGCCATAGTTGTTATAGCTGCGGTTGTTAAGTTAGTAACCCAGTGGTTAAGTGAATCAGAGGTGATCAAGTGACCTGGGGACAGTGCGACTCTCATAAATACGAGTCAATTGCCCAGCGTCTCAATTTTGATAGGGATGTGGTGATGGTCGTTAGGTGTGAAAAATTGCTCGTGGATTTTTTTCCAGCCCTGTTGTAATTTCAGTTGCTAAAACAAAATGGTTATAAGTCGAGGACTGCTTGTTTCAATCGCCCACAATCTCTTTTGCAGCTTGAGGGTTCTTCCTTCTCTTTCTCCATCCATTGTGCAGCTCTGGGGCTAGGCTGACTCTTATCTATTTCTTAGGTTGCATTTGCAGACTATATTGGCTGCCAATTAGTTTCCAGACACAATTCAAAGTGTTAGTTATGACCTATAAAGCCCTACATGGCATTGGGCCAGAATACCTCCAGGACCGCCTTCTGACGCATGAATCCCAGCGACCAGTGAGGTCCCACAGAGTCAGCCTTCTCTAGATCCCATCAACTAGACAATGCCGCTTGGCGGGACCTAGGGGAAGAGCCTTCTCTGTGGGGGCCCCAGCCCTCCAAAATCAGCTCCCTGCGGAGATTCCTACTGCCCCCATCTTCCTCGCCTTCTGCAAGAGTCTTAAGACTCACTTAAGAGGTATTAGACCTTAGCCCTCTGGCCGACGAGTGTAGTATGTTTTGCTGTGTGAATGGTAATGAATGTTTTTAAATCTTTTTAGTGTTTTTTAAAAGTGTTTTTTAGTTATATTAATTTGATTTTTTAGATATGTATGTGATACAATATATTGTTTTTGATATGTTGTGAGCTGCCCCGAGTCCTACATTGTATGCCCCGTGTCATACAAATCCAATCAATCAATCAATCAATAAATAAATAAATAAGTCTGCGGAGAAGGGCGACATACAAATCTAATAAATAATAATAATAATAATAATAATAATATAAATAAATACATACATACATACATACATAAATTTAAAAAAAACATTCCATTGCGTTTTGCATAAATCATTACAATGAGAACATATCTGCTGAACAAAACTCAGCACTGGCGACGGGGCAGGCATCCGGCCAGGAAACACTCAGCTCCATTCGGTTGCCCAAGACTCCACCCCGCAAGGGCTTACGGGGATTAACTCAGGAGAATGACGTTGTGGAGATACTCACCTCCGTCACTGGGTTGTTGGTGAGGATGGGGAGCCCCCCAGAATCCCCACTTTGACCATGGGGGCCGTGACAGGTGGCGTTATCAGGCAGCTTGGTGCCGTTGGGGTCTCTGCAGCGGTGCACAGGGGTGAGTGCGAAGAGGGCATCTGAACCCAAGGCCAAACCGACGAGGACGCAGGGGAGGCAGCTGAGGGCCAGCAGAAGGCGCTGCCGACGTTCGCCCGGGGCCCCCAAGCGTCCCAGAAGCCATTCGAAAGAGGGAGGGCCCACGTCCGAAGCCGAGGTAGTAAAATCCCTTCGGGGACCCCCGGGATCTGGGATGGGGGGGCTGGTGTCCATGGGAAGTGTCTGCAGGTAAAAACAACAACAACTGGATTGAATAAAAACAATAAGGAAGAAGAACAAGAGAAAAAATGGAATGGGATAAAAGAAGAGTGGGTTTTTTTTGAAACGTGGCCCCTTTAAGACGGGTGGACTTCAACACCCAGAATTCCACAGGCCTGGGGAATTCTGGGAGTTGAAGTCCACCCGTCTTAAAGGGACCAGCACTGCTTTAAATGAACAACTGCATCTGTAAAGAGCTTTGCCTTGATTTTTTTGAACCCCAGGAAATCTTCTCGAATCACGATGATTATACGATACATCACTCGGCCCCATACAGATGGTCCCTGATTTACGACAGCTCATTTAGCGACCCTTCAATGTGACGACAGCATTGGGGGGGGGGGGGAAGTGACTTCAACTCACAACCACTGCAACCTCCCCATGGTCACGCAATTTGCATTCGGATGCTTGTCAAGTGATTCATAGTTATGACAGTCGTGGTATTCCTGGGGGTGTGTCTCCTGATACCTTTTCTGTGAACTTCGGATAAGCAAAATCAATGGGGAAGCCGGATTCACTTAATGACCGTGTGATTCGTTTTGATAGCCGCAGTGTTTCGCTTCACAAATACGACAAGTCGTAAAACGGAGCAAAGGCCCACAGACTTTTTCAGCAACATAAATTTGGGGGCTCCATTTGTGGTCGTAAGTCGAGGACTACCTCTACTGGGTTACAGGTGAATTAATAAACCCGGTTAAAAAAAACCCCAAGAATCTTGGCCTATATGGGAAAAGGAAACAGATTATGGTAGCCCAGACAAGTAGGTTGCCCTGCAATTCCCACAATCGGCAGCACGGGGGCGACATTTGCCTTGGGTCAAGGGGTACCAAGCCCAAGGTAGCATGGCCAGATTCAGGAGTGTCAGGAATTTAACAGGTCAGGTCGTCCTGACAAGAATTTGGCCCTGAACCGTCTCCCCAACCTGGCATCCACACACTGCATTTGTAGGAAGGGTCCCCAGGGGGTGGGGATCCTGGCTGGGGATGCTAGGCTTTGCAATCCATCCAGGGGGTGCCAGGCTTTGCATCTGGGGAAGCTGGCAGGGGATTCTAGGCTTTGCAATCCATCTGGGAGGTGCCAGAGCAGCCTGGCTGGGGATTCTAGGCTTTGCGATCCATCCGGGGTCATGCCAAGAACCTTGCATCTGGGGCAGCCTGGCTGGGGATGCCAGGCTTTGTGATCCATGGAGGAGTGGGAGGGAGGGGGCGCGGCAGAGAAGCCAGGCCTCGCAACCCCACCCATCCGGAAGCCGGCACAAAGAGAGGGCCTGGGGAGGACGATGGGCTTTGTAGTGGCCAGGCTGAGGAAGGAAGGACCGAGCAGGCAGGGGGGAAAGAGACAAAGCAACGCAGGTATACATCCAAAGGCGTTCACACGAACTCTTTGCCCGGGCAGGCTCTGCTTTTAAAGGGGGGCAACTAAGCCGGGAGGGGAGTAAACAGCTCACTCACCAAACGCCACCCGGGCGCCCGCCGACGGCTGCAAGACCCCCCGAAGACGGGCCGCCGCCGCCCGGGAAGTTCAGGCCGAGGAAGCCGGCAGTCTCCGCCCCGAGGCCGCCTCTTCCTACACCCGGAGCCGCCGCCCCCAGCCCGACGCAACGGCCTCCGCCGCTTGCTTTATCCGCCCAGCATCTGCAACCTGGCGCCCGCCGCAATTCTCTCTCCGTCAATTGGCGTTTGGATTTGGGGATGGCGGGGGGGGGGCGGACAGCCGTCCCTCCAAGAGAAGACGGGCAGGCGTGGATTGGGGGGGGGGCTGGGGAAGGAGGACCCCCCCAGGAGGGCGATCCTAGCTTTTGCGCGGGGGAGAAATAAAGGAAGGCTCTGGGATCGGGCGCAGCGGCTGGTCCGAAGGAGCCTTCCGCAATGGTGGGTGAGGCTTTTTTTTTAAGGAGGGCATGCCGGGAGATGTAGTTCAGAAGATCCGGGCCCCAGTGTTATACTGTAGATCATTAAGTGTTGGAAGGGACCCTGGAGGTCATCTAGTCCAACCCCCAGCCAAGCCAGAGACGCCTGCGCCATTTGAGACCGATGTCAGTCCAGTCTCTTCTTGAAAGCCTCCAGGGATGAAGTTTCCATAACTTCAGAAGGCAACTTCTGTTCCATGGGTGGATGGTTCTCACTGTCAGGAAATCAATCAATCAATCATTCTGCCTGCCTACCTGCCTACTTACCTACCTACCTACATACCTACCTACAAACCTACCTACATACATACCTATCTATTTACATACCTACCTATCTATCTACCTATCTACATATCTACATATCTACCTACCTACACTGCTCAAAAATATAAAGGGAACCCTTAAACAACACAATATAACTCCAAGTAAATCAAACTTCTGTGAAACCAAACTGCCATCCCTCTTAGCCCCATAGAAGCAGCAGCTGCATCTCCACCAAGTATCATCCACCCACCAAGTGGCCAGGCTGGGCTGGACACTGATCTCAGAAGGCAAGCATGTGGCATCCGGCTGACTGGGAAGGCTGCTATCTCCCTTTACCATGGTCAGCCAGATGCCACATGCTTGCCTGCCTTCGCAAGCTGGCCATGGGGACACCGAGAAGGCTGCATGGAAGGCAGGCAAGCATGTTGGGATTGTGGGATGTGGGAAATATAGTAGGGAAGGTGTTGTGGTTGGCTCTGGCCCAGCTCCTGCCCCAGGGAATGGGGAGGTGGATGCAGGGGAAACTTCAACTTGTCATAGCCTGTGTTATTGCCAACAGAATAAGTTCAGAGTTTAGTTTCCTCGGACGAATAAGAAGGTGGGAGTGACTCGGCAGAGGAGGGCTTGGCACACAGCCAAGGCAGTAAATCTTCCTTATCTTCTATAGCTTCAGATGATGACATTTTGGACCCACGCAAGCGCAGAATTATGCGTAGAAGAGACCAAGTAAGAACATATTACAGGAAATAAGGGAGGCCACCTGTGTTTGGGTGGGGCTCCAGTAATTAGGGCTGCTGCTATAAATAGCAGTGTGTGGGTTAGGCCGTTGTGGAAGAATATCTGTTGCAGTTTCGTCAGGAATCTTGTGTGCTGGACTTTGTTGCTTTTTCATGCCTTTGAAACCAAAGCAGAGCAGCGTGTGTGTGTGTCTCCCTTCCTTGGAAGAAGAAGGGGTGTGAAGTTTCTCCACAGCTGCTGGCTAAGTACTTAATGACTGCTTAAGGGACATTGTACAGACTACCTGGTTGTTTTGGGAAGAAACCAGAAACAACCTTTTTGTATTGCTCTTTGCAATACAAAAAGAGTGCTTAGTTTATTTTGACTTTTGTGATAAAGAACATTGTTTTGAATTTTCAAACGTGTGTGTGTCTGAAATTGGTATCCTTGAATTTTCGGGAGGCTCCTACTAGAGAGCCCGGCAAAATATTTCTACACTATCCTATCCTAATTCTACTCTACCCTACATTACCATGCCCTATCTTATTCTATTCTTTCTTATCCTTATCCTAATTCTACTCTATTCTATTCTAGTTCTACTCTATCTTGTATATTTATCCTGTATCAGCAGTTTAGAACTGCTGATACAATTCTACAGAGGAATCATTGTCTGTCATCTTTATTTTATTTATTTATTAGATTTGTATGCCGCCCCTCTCCGTAGACTCGGGGCGGCTCATCTGTACCACTATGACTTCAAAGGATAATCAGAACTGCAGAAAAAACAGTTGCTGCCAACCTGCCTTCCATTGAGGACCTGTAGACTTCACGAGTCAAAAAGAGGGCAGGGAAAATATTTACTGACCCTTCGCATCCTAGAAACTGTTTCAACTCCTACCTCAAATCGTCGCTACAGAGCACTGCACACCAAGACAACTAGACACAAGAACAGTTTTTCCCCGAACGCCATCACTCTGCTAAACAAATAATTCCCTCAATACTGTCAAACTTTTTACTAAATCTGCACTTCTATTCTACTAGTTTTTCTCATCATTCCTTTCACCCTTTTCCTCCCACTTAGGACTGTATGACTGTAACTTGTTGCTTGTATCCTAAGATTTTTTAAAATATTGTTTCTTCATTGCTTATTTGACCCCTATGACAATCATTAAGTGTTGTACCCCATGATTCTTGACAAATCTGTATTTTCTTTTATGTACACTGAGAGCATCTGCATCAAGACAAATTCCTTGTGTCCAATCACACTTGTCCCATAAAGAATTCTATTCTATTATTCGAATTCTGCTCTTTTTCTGTTCGTCTTCTTTTACCCTGTCCCATCCTGTATTGTCTCTGCCCTATTCTATTCACGCCCAAGTGAGTGTGTTCATGCCAGAGTGAATTCCTGCAAGACGCTGACTTAAATTCCCCTCTGGATCTTTTTCTAAATTCTGTCCCTTTAAGAGGTGCGGACTTCAACCCCCAGAAGTCTTGCCGATTGGGGAATTCTGGAAGACCGCTGATCTTAAAGGGGCAGACGTTGAGAAATAACAGCGCTGGGGTCTTTACAGGCAGTAACTTCTCCACGTCCTTGTTTTCGTTGCCTGTAAAATCTGCTTTTTAAAAAATAGAAAGTCCTAATGGAACTACTTTACATAAGTACTTACTTATGGCCACGATTATACCTTAAAATTTCTCGCAATAAGTGGGATGGTTGTCGAGTGAATATTGCCCCTTTCTCTTTCTTTCTTTCTTTCTTTCTTTCTTTTTATTTATTTATTTTGTCCAATACACAATGAGGGTTTTAGTGGGTATATATCTATGTACACATAGTAAAATACATGATGAAGGTTATAGAGGAGATACTCATAGTAAAATATATCTAAGAAATAATAGAAAAGAAGATATAGGAATAGAACATATCAATGAAAGAATAGAAGATATATAGGAATAGAAGAAAGGTATAGGAGATATAGGAGAGCAATAGGACAGGGGACGGAAGGCACTCTAGTAGTGCACTTGTACTCGCCCCTTACTGACCTCTTAGGAATCTGGATAGGTCAACCGTAGATAATCTAAGGGTAAAGTGTTGGGGGTTTGGGGATGACACTACGGAGTCCGGTAATGAGTTCCACGCTTCGACAACTCGCTTACTGAAGTCATATTTTTTACAGTCTATTTTGGAGCGGTTAATATTAAGTTTAAATCTGTTGTGTGCTCTTGTGTTGTTGTGGTTGAAGCTGAAGTAGTCGCCGGCAGGCAGGACGTTGCAGCATATGATCTTGTGGGCAATACTGAGATCTTGTTTAAGGCGTCTTAGTTCTAAACTTTCTAGGCCCAGGATTGAAAGTCTAGTCTCGTAGGGTATTCTGTTTCGAGTGGAGGAGTGAAGGGCTCTTCTGGTGAAGTATCTTTAGACATTTTCAAGGGTGTTAATGTCTGAGATGCAATATGGGTTCCAACCAGATGAGCTGTATTCGAGGATGGGTCTGGCAAAAGTTTTGTAAGCTCTGGTAAGTAGTGTGAGATTGCCAGAGCAGAAGCTACGTTTACAACTCTTGAAGCCTTCTTGGCTATATTGTTGCAGTGGGCTTTGGCACTTAAATCTTTTGTTATTAGTTTCTGTAGTTGCGTTTGGAGCTGTTTCCTTTATAGAAACATAGAAGACTGACGGCAGAAAAAGACCTCATGATCCATCTAGTTTGCCCTTATACTATGTTTTGTATTTTATCTTAGGATGGATATATGTTTATCCAGGCATGTTTCAATTCAGTTACTGTGGATTTACCAACCACGTCTGCTGGAAGTTTGTTCCAAGCATCTACTACTCTTTCAGTAAAATATTTTCTCATGTTGCTTTTGATCTTTCCCCCAACTAACTTCAGATTGTGTCCCCTTGTTTTTGTGTTCACTTTCCTATTAAAAACACTTCCCTCCTGAACCCTTTGACATATTTAAATGTTTCGATCATGTCCCTCCTTTTCCTTCTGTCCTCCAGACTATACAGATTGAGTTCATTAAGTCTTTCCTGATACGTTTTATGCTTAAGACCTTCCACCATTTTTGTAGCCCGTCTTTGGACCCGTTCAATTTTGTCAATATCTTTTTGTAGGTGAGGTCTCCAGAACTGAACACAGTATTCCAAATGTGGTCTCACCAGTGCTCTATATAGCGGGATCACAATCTCCATCTTCCTGCTTGTTATACCTCTAGCTATGCAGCCAAGCATCCTACTTGCTTTTCCTACCGCCCGACCACACTGCTCACCCATTTTGAGACTGTCAGAAATCACTACCCCTAAATCCTTCCTTCTCTTCTGAAGTTTTTGCTAACACAGAACTGCCAATGCAATACTCAGATTGAGGATTCCTTTTCCCCAAGTGCATTATTTTACATTTGGAAACATTAAACTGCAGTTTCCATTGCTTTGACCATTTATCTAGTAAAGCTAAATCATTTACCATATTACAGACGCCTCCAGGAATATCAACCCTATTGCACACTTTAGAGTCATCGGCAAATAGGCAAACCTTCCCTACCAAACCTTCTCCTATGTCATTCACAAACATATTAAAAAGAATAGGACCCAGAACAGACCCTTGTGGCACACCGCTTGTAACCTGTCTCTGCTCAGAATACTCGCCATTAACAATAACTCTCTGATGTCTACACTTCAGCCAGCTGCAAATTCACTGAACTATCCAGGGATTAAGTCCAATCTTCACTTGTCTGTATCTGTTGTGTGCTCGTGTGTTGTTGTGGTTGAAGCTGAAGTAGTCGCTGGCAGGATGGACGTTGTAGCAGGTGATTTTATGGGCTATGCTTAGGTCGTGTTTAAGGCGATGTAGTTCTACGTTTTCTAAACCTAGGATTGCAAGTCTAGTTGCGTAGGGTATTCTGTTATGAGTGGAGGGCTCAGAGAAATATTCGCCTTTACCTAGGATCAAACTTGGTCTTCTGGTTGTGAGGACGAGACTTCCACCTGTAGGCTACCACACCACTTCTGTACAATCACTACAAGAAGGGTTGCAAATTATGGATCACCTGCCTTCCAATCATTGAAAATAAAATGAAAGGTCTCCCACGAAGAACGTCACAAGTGTGGATCAGATAGGGTAGTTCTCGATTTACGACCAGAGGTGGGCTGGTAAGGTGGAATGGTGACATGTGCGCGATTTCATTACCTGCCCAGGTGCAGTAGCAGAAGTGCGCTGGGTTCCGCTAGCACTTAAGAGCCATGGGGGCAAGCACAGGTCACCGTTCCACCTTGGCAGCCCACCTCTGCTTACGACCACAATTTGAGTGGAATTTTGGTCCTTAAGGAGGTCGGTTGTTAAGCAACCTGTGCTCCGTTTTGCGCCATGGCTTTTAAAAGGGTCTCCCTGAAGTCATTAAGTGAGTCCAAGCGTCATTAAACAAATACAGCTCCCCACTCCCCAATTGACTCTGCTCATCGGACATCAGTTGCGAAAGTTGTAAACCACAATCACATTTTTCAGAACCGTAACTTTGAAACAGTCGAATAAAAAGGGTTATAAGCCTAGGACTAGCCACACAGCTGGGTGGAGAAGGAAAGAACGCAGCAAAATTTTAAAAAACACAGTCTTTTTTTTTCACCATCTATTTTATTATCGTCAAACCTAGAGAGATTCTGAGAAATATTTCCTGAGGGGGAAAGGAAAAAAAAAAACTTTGCCTCCGTTTACCGATATTCTGACGGTGGGTTCTGCTAATTCAGTCTTTTCGACCGTGGTCCCTTTAAGAGGGGTGGACTTCAACTCCCAGAATTCTCCAGGGCTGGGGAATTCTGGGAGTTGAAATCCAGCCCCCTCTTAAAGGGACCACGGTTGAGAAATAGCATTTCAATTGCTCCGTCAATTCTGTTAACAACTTGTGTTGTTTGTTCTTCCAATCCTTGACACACTATCTTATTATTGCAGCTAATTGATGGGATTGGGGAGGGGGGAAGGTGGGGGGCTGGCAACGAGACACCCCATTTGGCAGCCATTTTCTTCTTCCTCGTTTCCTGTTGTGCCTCGTTGGGGGGGGGGGGGAGGACACCGGAAGCTATTCCCCTCCTTTCGACCATCAGGAGCATGTAGAAAGCAGCGAAGGTCCTGTTCTCCCTCTCTCCCTCGCATCCGTTCATGGATAGCGGGTTCGCCCTTCCAGATTAAAAGAATCCGTGCTGAATTCCAGCACCGGACGAAGCCCCGAGTTCGAGAGATGCTGGCGAGGGGGACAAAACCAGGGACGTTCTTTGGCTAGGAAGACTGGCAGGGTATAAGGAAGGAGGCCAAGACCAGTTCCTTGAGATACGACAGGGTGGGGTTTTTTTTGTTTGGCACATGCATTGGCCGTGGTGGATCTGGTCTTGACCGATGAACGAACTGGACCGAAGCGGAACATGGGTACCCATTCCTAGACCGTCACTGGCCCGGATGGGCCCCTCTGCAGAAAGAGAGGCCTATATTGTCTCCTCGTCCACTGTAGGGTGGAGCGGCAACCGCACGGAATCTCGGATCAAGATGGCGCCAAGGTGCCCAGCAAGGTGGTAAAAGCCAGAGCTTGGCGCGACAACTCCGTCACGCAACTCTGCATCTCCCGGGCGGCGGGCAACGACGGGTAGCTCAAAGCGGCGCTCTTGACTGAGAGCACCGCTTCCTTCAACGCTTGGCACAGGGCCGTGCTGGCGGCCCCCACCCTGGCCCGCACAGCCGCCGAAGACGCCAGGCGGGAGACGGTGTCGCCCACAAACACCAGCTTGTGCGCCGTGACAATGACGAATTTGCCATGGGGCACGAAGACGCGGGGCGGCTGGTGGGCCCCGGCGCTGGCCAAGAGGGCCTCGATGGCCGACACGAGGGTGCGGTAGTGCGTCTGGCACTGCCCCGTGTAGAACTGCAGCAGCTGGCTGTCCTCCGGGGATGGCGGCACCTAGCAAGGCGAAAGAGAAGGTTGTTAGGATATTTGTGACCTTGGGAACACCTTGTCACTAGAAATTTTACGTTTCCCACTATTATGCCACCCTCCGAGAGCAGAATTTATTCCAGGGGTCAAAAAGGGTTTTATTCAAAGTATTTCAACGTTGCAGAAAACACAATGTGGAGTCAAAAAAGTCAAGATGGCGGCAGTGACAGTGCAATCGGAGCACGTTAGGTTTATCGGGGGCATCAAAAACAGAGGATCAATTTGAATGGCAATGTTGCTATTGACATTTTGACCTATGATGGTGGCATTTTATGATTATGATCATGGTTTATCCCTTGTTGTATGCATACTGAGAGTTTATGCATTGGAGACAAATTCCTTGGGCAATAAAGAATTCTATTCTATTCTGTTCTATTCTATTCCATTCCATTCTTTCTATTTATTTCTATTCCTATTTACTATTAAATTCCTATTTTCTCTTCTATTCTATTTTCTAATTCTTATTCCTATTTCTATCCATTTCTATTTCCATTATTTCTATTTCGATTAATGTTTTCAATTCCTATTTTCGATTGGATTCCTATTTTCTTTTCTATTCCATTCCATCCCATTCCATATTTTCTATTCCATTCCATATTCCATTCCATTCCATATTTTCTATTCCATTCCATATTTTCTATTCTATTCCTTTCTTATTTTGTCACCAAACCCCTGTGGACCCCTCTGTTTGCACAGTGTGTTGTGTGGTCAGATACACAATGGTATTCCAATCAGCAGGGTTCAAATTCCAGCTGGGGTGCTTTTTTTTAACAGGACTCCTTCAAGGGAAGGGCAGGAGCCAAAGGTCAGTTTCTGATTTTGCAAACATAGCTTTCCATAAACGTCTGGGCTTCTGGCTTTTCAATCCAATACTAATCTCCAATGCAAACTAATCAATGCAAGAAACTGTACTTAACAAAATGACCGGATTCCTCCTCCTCCTAAACACTGACACCTTTGACATTATTTTTGTCTGCAAAACATGGCTAAACACATCCCTCCCTGACTCCATCATCATGGAGCACTATGTTTGGAATACTGTGTCCAGTTCTGGGGACCTCACCTACAAAAAGATATTGACAAAATTGAACGGGTCCAAAGACGGGCTACAAGAATGGTGGAAGGTCTTAAGTATAAAACGTATCAGGAAAGACTTAATGAACTCAATCTGTATAGTCTGGAGGACAGAAGGGAAAGGGGGGACGTGATGGAAACATTTAAATATATTAAAGGGTTAAATAAGGTCCAGGAGGGAAGTGTTTTTAATAGGAAAGTGAACACAAGAAGAAGGGGACACAATCTGAAGTTAGTTGGGGGAAAGATCAAAAGCAACATGAGAAAATATTATTTTACTGAAAGAGTAGTAGATCCTTGGAACAAACTTCCAGCAGACGTGGTTGGTCAATCCACAGGAACTGAATTTAAACATGCCTGGGATAAACATATATCCATCCTAAGATAAAATACAGAAAATAGTATAAGGGCAGACTAGATGGACCAGGAGGTCTTTTTCTGCCGTCAGACTTCTATGTTTCTATCATAGCAAGAAACTACCTTGTCTTCCGGTCCAACCGTGAAACCCGCAGAGGACGATTCTACAAAAAAGTCACTAAACCTAAAAAACATCCAAGTTACACACGATCACACCCTTCCTGAAACCATTGTCTGTGAGATTGTCCTTAAATACCACACTACGCTCCCTACTTTGCTACAGAGCCCCAGACTACAACATCACACATGTGAACAAATTAACCTCCCTGCTAACGTGGGCAGCCTCCTGCCCTTGCCCCCTGACTCTGTGGTTTTGTCATCAAACCTTTAACCTTAGACTGTCCACTGTTGACCTCACCTGGTTCTTAGAGGTCAGCAAGGGGCGTGCATAAGTGCACCAGCGTGCTTACCGTCCCCTGTCCAATTGACCCCTCTTATCAGTACCCATCTTAGAAACGTAAAAGATTGACGGCAGAAAAAGACCTCATGGTCCATCTAGTCTGCCCTTATACTATTTTTTGTATTTTATCTTAGGATGGATCTATGTTTATCCCAGGCATGTTTAAATTCAGTTACTGTGGATTTATCTACCATGTCTGCTGGAAGTTTGTTCCAAGGATCTACTACTCTTTTCAGTAAAATAATATTTTCTCATGTTGCTTCTGATCTTTCCCCCAACTAACCTCAGATTCTGCCCCCCTTGTTCTTGTGTTCACTTTCCTATTAAAAACACTTCCCTCCTGAACCTTATTTAACCCTTTAACATATTTAAATGTTTCGATCATGTCCCCCCTTTCCCTTCTGTCCTCCAGACTATACAGATTGAGTTCATGAAGTCTTTCCTGATACGTTTTATGCTTAAGACCTTCCACCATTCTTGTAGCCCGTCTTTGGACCCCTTCAATTTGATCCATATCTTTTTGTAGGGGAGGTCTCCAGAACTGAACACAGTATTCCAAATGTGGTCTTATATCTTATGTATGTAAACAATTGTATCTATGTATATTCCAAATACGTACTTGACACATAAAAATAAACGAATAGATGCTGAGACCCTGAGGTCATGAATTCAGGTGGGACACAGTGAGAGCAACCAAAGGGGTTATAAAGTTCAAAGAAGAGATACCATTTCTTCCGTCGGAGTTGCCTCTCCCGAGTCCGTAAGTGTGGGGCTGGCTTCGGGTGTGGCTGCTTTCTGCTGGATTTTATCAGCCCCCTGAGGTGAGGAGAGAAGGAAGAAGAAAGAAAGAAAAAAGGAAAAAAGAAAGAAAGAAAAAAGAAGAGAGAGAGGAAAGAAAAAAGAAAGAAAAAAGAAAGGAAAAAAGAAAGAAAGAAAGAAAGAAAAAAGAAGGGAGGAAGGAAGGAAAGAAAGAAAAAAGAAAGAAAGAAAAAAAGAGGGAGGGAGGAAAGAAAGAAAGAAAGAAAGAAAGAAAGGAGGTAGGGAAGGAAGGAAGGAAATTTAAAAATAAAGGAGAAAAGAAAGGAAGGAAGAAAAAGGAATGGAGGAAGGGAGAAGGAATGATTTTAAAAATAAAGGGGGGAAAGAAAAAAAGAAACAAGGAAAAGAAGAAAGGAAATTTAAAAATAAAGCGGGGGAGGAGGAAAGGAAGATAGAAAAGAAGGAAGGGATAGGAACAGAAGATGGAGAGGGGGAAGGGAAGGGGAAGAGAGGAAAGGTACAGGAGGGGAGGAGAAGCAAAGAAGGGTAACAGTGAGGAACGGAGGGAAGAAAAGAAATTTAAAAATAAAGGGGGAGAAAAGGAAAGAAAGACAGGAAGGAAGGAAGGAAGGAAGGAAGGAAGGAAAAGGAATAGGGAGAGGGAAGGAAGGAAATAAGGAATTTTAAAAATAAAGGGAGAGAAAGGGAAGATAGAAAACATGTAAGGAAGAAAGGAAGGAGAATAAAAAAGGAATAGAGAGGAAAGGGGAAGGAAAGAATTTTAAAACCAGAGAAAGAAAATGAAAGGAAGATTAAAAAAAAGGAAGGAAGGAAGGAATTTAAAAAATAAAGGGGAAAAGAAAAGGAAGGGAGGGAGGGAGAGTGGAAGATGAGAAAAGAAAGAAAAGGAAGAGGAAAGGCCAAAAGAAAGAACAACAAGCACATTTATTTACTGAGTCTCATAAATGACACAGAATGTTAGAATACAATCCAGAAATTCTTTCGGAAAAAACACAAGCGACAACCAACCACGATGAATTCAGATCATTGCATGGACTTGCAAACCCTGCATTGCTTCTGATCCAGGGTGGTGCTGGTGCTGGTGGTTCTGACCTTCCCGTCCATCCTTCGTCCGTCTACATTTTCGGCCTCGCCACTCAACTCTGCGAATCTGTGCTGACATTCTCCCCCCGTCTTCAGTTAATTTACGTGGTGAACCTCTCTCGGCCCCCCATTTGTCCCTTCCCCACCCCCTCCCCCCGACGCCTTTCACAATCCGATGCGATTCCCCCAAACTCTGTCCAGCGTCTCAGTTCAAGCAGAATTTTGTGTGCACAAAACTGTGTGTCTCTACCGGGTTGGGATTGGCGGTTTTGCAATCCTGCCCCTCGGGCCATCAAGTCCGTTGAAACCCTAATTTGGATTTTAGGTATGCAGTATTCTTTCTCATGCTAAATATTTTCGGCTAGCGGGGAAAAGCAAAAAAATGGATCCTTTTTGTGTTTTGAACGACAATTCTTTTCTGTCCCCTCCAGCACAATGCACACTGGGATTCAGAACACAATTCAAAGTGTTGGTCATGACCTTTAAAGCCTTACATGGTATTGGACCAGAGTACCTCCGGAACCGCCTGCTACCACACAAATCAAAGCGACCGATAAGGTCCCACAGAATTGGCCTTCTCCGGGTCCCGTCGACTAAACAATGTTGTTTGGCGGGCCCCAGGGGAAGAGCCTTCTCTGTGGTGGCCCCGGCCCTCTGGAACCAACTCCCCCCGGAGATTAGACCTGCCCCCACCCTTCCTGTCTTTTGTAAACTACTTAAGACTCACTTATACCGCCAGGCATGGGGGAGTTGAGACACTTTTCCCCCAGGCTATTTTTTATACTTTGTTTTATGTTTGGTATGAATGTTGCTGTTTGGTTTTTAAGTAATGATAGGGTTTTATATGTTTTTAATATTAGATTTGTTCCACTGTTATATTGTTTTTATTGCTGTTGTGAGCCGCCCCAAGTCTTCGGAGAGGGGCGGCATACACATCTAATAAATAAATAAATAAATAAAACGTGCCGAATTTCACCGAAAAATGCAATTATCAGAATAAAGTATCAAAGCAGGGACTCCTCGACTTACGACTACAATGGAGCCCAAAGCTTCGGTGGCTGAGCGTGACAGTTGTTGAGTTTTGCCCCCATTTTACGACCAGCCTTGCCCCCATTGCTAACTGAATCACAGGAGTTAAGTCAGTCACCCCATTGTTAAGTGAGCCTGACTTCTCCGCTGAAGTTGTTTGTCCGACGGTCACAAAAAGGGGACCCTGGAATATAAACCACCCTTGCCAACTGTCTGCATTTCGATCGCGTGATGGGTGGAATGTTACAACAGACGTGTGAAAAACAGGTCGAAAGTCGCCTTTCTTTGGTGCCGTTGCAACTTCAAACGGTCACAAAACGAACCGTTCTAAGTCAAGGATCATCCATAGCCCGGTGCGCGCAATGCAGATCGTCCTCAACTTGCAACAGTTTGTTTAGTGACGGTTCAAAGTTACGAGGGTCGCCCAGAAAGTAATGCACCAGATTTTTTTCCTTCAACAATTGTTTACGGAACACAATGAAACGTACACACAAGAAAGAATGATGTTTCATCTACACTCCCAATTTTTCCACGTGATCTCTGTCCCATTCTATGGCCTTCCTCCAGTGAGACACAAAGGTGTGAATGACCTGTCGGTACCACTCCTTGTTCGGGTCGCGAAGCCATTTTTGCACTGTGCGAATCACCCTCTTCGTCATCCTCAAAACATCTTCCGTGAATGGCATCCTTTAATGGCCCAAATAAGCGGAAGTCTGAGCGAGCTAATTCAGGGCTGTAGGGTGGACGAGGTAACACTGTCCAACCCTGTTTAGTGATGTGACATGCTGTTTGTAACGTACATCCCTTACAGACGCCATTTCGAAACACTGCTGCAGCTACGCTATCTGATGTGGTTAGCTCTGGCCCTGCTCCTGTCCCAAGGACTGTGGATGTGGGGGAGACATCCACATGCTGCAGGCCTGTTTTGCCCCCGGTGGAATCTGATGATGAAGGCTCCTCTGACCAAGAAGACATGAGTGACAGGGAGGAGGAGAGTGTGGCAGACAGCTCAGAAGGAGATCAATTCTCTAGCTCCTCCTTGGATTAAGAACAAGAGTTAACGATACAGCCACGCATGCAGAGATCGATGAATAGGCAACAACTGAGAGATTATTATCAAAGAAAATGAGGCCACCTGTGGTTGGGTGGGGCTGTGGTGATTAGTGAGGCTGCTATAAATAGCAGCCTGTGGGTTTGGCCATTGTGGAGGATTATCTGATCGTTGTGTTTCGTGACTGCTTTACTGACTTTGACCTTTTGTGTGCTGATTTCCCCCCGCTTTGAAACTAAACCAGAGCAAAGTGTGTTTCACTTTGTGAAAGAAGAAGGACTGTGAATTGCCTCACAGCTGCAAGCTAAGTATCACAGAACTGATAAGGGACTTGTACAAATTACCAGTTTGTTTGGAGACGAGTGCTCTTTGCTACACCAAAAGAGGGCTTGGTTTAAGTGAATTTTCATTATAAAGAACATTGTTTTGAATTTTCAAACGTGTGTGTGTCTGAAATTTGTACCTGTGAATTTTTGGGAGGAGTCTACCAGAGAGCCCAACAGAACAGCTATCTGTCTGAAGAAACGCAAAATTTACACACACACTCCTGACAATTGAAATAATGTATATCTAAAGTTTCGCATTCGTACCATTACTGTAGGCTGAGGAAAAAAATGTGGTGCATTGTTTCCTGGGCGACCCTCGTACAAAAGGACCTGAAATAAGTGACACGATCTGTTTTTCAAAACTAGGACCAGGTGACCCCAATTCAGATGTTTTGCCAACCGATTCATACTTATGACCGACGCCGTTTCCCCCTTTCTGCGATCTTTCAGCAAGCAAAATGAAAAACAGATTCCGTTAACAAGCGTCTGACTAACCTATCCACTTTGATGATTCACTTAACAACTGGGACAAGGAAGGTGGTAAAACAGAGGCAAAACTCCTTTCACGCTGCTTCACTTAAAGATGGAGTTTTTATTTATAGAAACATAGAAGTCTGACAGCAGAAAAAAACCTCATGGTCCATCTAGTCTGCCCTTATACTATTTTCTGTATTTTATCTTAGGATGGATCTATGTTTATCCCAGGCATGTTTCAATTCAGTGACTGTGGATTTATCTACCACGTCTGCCGGAAGTTTGTTCCAAGGATCTACTACTCTTTCAGTCAAATAATATTTTCTCACGTTGCTTTTGATCTTTCCCCCAACTAACTTCAGATTGTGTCCCCTTGTTCTTGTGTTCCCTTTCCTATTAAAAACACTTCCCTCATGGACCTTATTTAACCCTTTAACATATTTAAATGTTTCGATCATGTCCCCCCTTTTCCTTATTTATTTATTGGATTTGTATGCCGCCCCTCTCCGCAGACTCGGGGCAGCTAACAACATTAATAAAAACAGCATGTAACAATCCAATACTAAGACAACTAAAAAAACCCTTATTATAAAACCAAACATACACACAAACATACCATCCATAAAATTGTAAAGCCTAGGGGGAAAGAATATCTCAGTTCCCCCATGCCTGGCGGCAGAGGTGGGTTTTAAGAAGCTTACGAAAGGCAAGGAGGGTGGGGGCAATTCTAATCTCTGGGGGGAGTTGGTTCCAGAGGGCCGGGGCCACCACAGAGAAGGCTCTTCCCCTGGGTCCCGCCAAACGACATTGTTTAGTCGATGGGACCCGGAGAAGGCCAACTCTGTGGGACCTAACTGGTCGCTGGGATTCGTGCGGCAGAAGGCGGTCCCGGAGATAATCTGGTCCGGTGCCATGAAGGGCTTTATAGGTCATAACCAACACTTTGAATTGTGACCGGAAACTGATCGGCAACCAGTGCAGACTGCGGAGTGTTGGTGTAACATGGGCATATTTAGGGAAGGCCATGATTGCTCTCGCAGCTCAAATGTAGTTGTAAGTTGAGGACAGCGGTGTTTTTCAAATTCCGTTGCTACCAGTTCGCTATTAGTTAAAACCTAACAAAGCACAATAAACGATTTTCACTCAAAGGAAAAAGCAGGCATTGTTTCGAGGAATCCCGCTTTGAAAATTTACAATGGCTCGGGCGGGTCGGTGTCGGGTTCGAGACAAAGCACGTTCCCCCAACCGCATTGTGCTCGAGCGAGTTTCACACGCCAGCGTTCTAATCCGAATAGCTTGGGTTAATGTTCACCTTTCCCTGCAGGGAGGCGATGAGAGAATGGAACTTATTCTGAGGCAGAGAGCGCGTTTACAAGAATGAGGAAATTAAACCGGATTTCACAAAAAAATGTCCAATGTGCTTAGAAAGCCTGTTCGTTTTTCTTAATTTAATCAACACGCAAATTTAAGGGGTAATCTCACATTCGAACAATGGTTTCCTTTTCGGCCTGTGGCAAGGGACAGAATTTTGAAGGAGACTGTGCCATTCTGAGGAAGCAAAAACTGCAATCTATCAAAAGGTACAGGTAGAGGAGGTCGAAAAAGTCAAAATGGCCACAGAAAATGGCAGTATGGAAAGCTTGCCCCTCTCAGTGTGCGGCCTGCAAAGAGAGTGGGGCCTGTATAGTCTTTAAGCTACCGCCGCAATTGAGCCCATTAGGTCTCACATAGTTGGCCTTCTCCGGGTCCCGTCAACTAAACGATGTCGTTTGGCGGGACCCAGGGGAAGAGCCTTCTCTGTGGTGGCCCCAACCCTTTGGAGCCAACTCCCCCCAGATATCAGAGTTGCCCCCACCCTCCTTGCCTTTCGTAAGCTCCTTAAAACCCACCTCTGTCGTCAGGCATGGGGGAATTGAGACTTTCCCTTCCCTCTAGACTTATAAAATTTATGCATGGTATGTCAGTATGTATGATTGGTTTCTTAAATTGGGGTTTTTAAAATTAACTTAAATATTAAATTTGTTTACATTGTATTATCATTGTTGTTAGCCGCCCCGAATCTACGGAGAGGGGCGGCATGCAAATCTGATTAATAAAATAAATAAATAAAATAAATAAGCAAAAGCATTTTAAAGTGAGTCTTTTAAAACCTTTCTTGCCGATTTGTTAACTCAGTAATAGTGATGGGCGAACCGAACCCGCATAATTCGGGTCTGTACCGAATTTTGCGGTGTTCGGTATGCCGAACACGAACCCAATTTTTTTTTCAAACTTCAGGTAAAGTTTGGGGTCGTGTTCGGAGCTTTGACGTCACCGGTAGGTTGCTAAGGATGCCAAGGTGATCACTTCCTGGATTCCATGGAATCCAGGAAGTGATCACCTTGGCGTCCTTAGCAACCTGCCGGTGACGTCAAAGCTCCGCCCCTGGAATCTCTTCGTGGGAGGGATTCCCTGTTCGGGTTCGAGTTCGGCTGAATTTTGCGTAAAATTCGGCCGAACTTGCCGAACCCGAACACTGTTGGGTTCGCCCATCACTACTCAGTAACCTGATTGTTAACGGAATCTAGCTTCCGTGTTGGTTTTGCTCATTGAAAAGCCGCCAAAGGGGGAATCGCATGATCCCGCAAATCTGCAACCGTCGTAAATATGAGCCAGTTCAATGATGGGTTCTTAGCGGTGTGCCCCAGAGCTCCGCCCTGATAGCTCCCGGCAGATTGTGCAAGATGGCTGTGGGGCTGTCTTCGCTGGTCCGTCATGCGGCGCCGGCGCCATCTCTTTTTTGTTGAATTTTTGGCTTTATTTAGCTTCCTGCGTATTTGCAGAAGCAAAATCTCGCAAGGGGACGATCTCGCGCATGTACAATTTCAGTAATCTTTTCCTTCCGTGCATGCATGAAGTTAAAAAATGCCAAAACCACGCATGCACTAGCGACACCCCCCACCCCGAGTCGTCAGGTTGCACACGCAGCGCAACGGTAGACAGGTAAAGAGAAACCTGCCCCCGAGCCAGTTGCCTCACATGGCTGTAAGAGACCTCCGCCACTACTGGTGCTGTTGCACATGCAGCTCTGGGTGACTGGTGAGCCTGCGCATCGATGCGAGATTACGCTTCTGTGCATGCCCAGGAAGCAAATCTTGCAAGAAGACGGGCGGGCACGGAAGATTTCAGCGATTTTTTTTGCTCCTGAACATGCGCGGAAGCATAAAATTGCCGAAATTTATTTATGTATTATTTATTCATTTTTTATGTCACCTTTCTCCTTAGACTCAGGGCGTCTTACAACATGTTAGCAATAACACTTTGGAACAGAGCCAGCCTACTGCCCCCACAATCCGGGTCCTCACTTTACCCACCTTGGAATTATGGAAGGCAGAGTCGACCTTGAGCCGCTGATGAGATTTGAACCTCTGACCTGCAGATCTACAGTCAGCTTTAGTGGCCTGCAGTACAGCACTCTACCTGCTGCGCCACCCTGGCTCTTATCTCGCGCTCCCGCATGTTGTCTCGCATGATTTTGCTTCCTGTACATGCACAGAAGCCAAATCTCACTCTGATGCGCGCGCATGCCCGCCAGGCACCCAGAGCTACCGGAACACCGCCCCCCCCTCCTCGGTCCAGGTAGGAACCCAACACTGCTCTGACCCAGAAAAACCAAAGACCTGGGTCTCTAGTTAGAATACAGGGAGTCCTCGACTTAATGACCGATCACTTAGTGACTGTTGAAAGTACCAATTCTCCCCATGGTCACATGTTGGGCACTGGGCAACCAGACTGCATTAGTGGCTATTTGCACACACACACACACACACACACAAACAGCCACAACACCATGACTTGCAAACCTTTTTGTGCTCACTGTGAACAAGGAGTGACTGTTGTATTCACTGAATGATGGCTGCATTAAAAAAAACCCAAACCCGATTAACCTTGTGTTGCAGCCGTCCTTACCTTCAGATGGACATAATCGTACTCGTCCGCGAGACGGATGCCTTCGTATTCGTTGTGGACGTCATCTCTGGCTTGGTCCAGCTGGTCCCCCACCCCGAGCCCCCCCAGCCGGGGTGGAGGAGGAGGCAGCGGACGGTCCTGGATGCTGCCCTTCCGCGCGATGTTGGGCGACGGAGGCGGTAGCTCGCCCGAAAGCCGCTCTTCGCTAGGAAGAGCAGGCAGCGGACGGCGGGACAGACTCTCCGCGGACGGCAGCCGGGGACGAGCAGGGGGTCCCATGTCCCTAAGGTTGAGTCCTTGGAGGGCTCCCTCTAGAGGTGGGGTGCCGGGCGTCAGGAGAGGAACGTCGTAAATGGCCCCGTCTTCCTCTGCGTCTTCTTCGTCCTTCCCACCCGCCCGGATGTCTTCGGGCGATTCATACAAGTTAAGCAAGGCGGAAGCGCGGCGTAAATTGGATGGGATGGCATAGATCAGTGGCCCTTCGCTGTTTTCTTCATCCTCCTCCTCCTCCTCCCCCTCTTGCGCCAGGGTTTTCTTGAAGGCGAGGGGCACATCATAAGCCTCGTCCACCTCTGGTGGGGCGCTGGGCTGGGGGGCTACACGGGCGACCTTTTTGACCCGTGGAGCGGGTGAATCGTATGTGTCCAAAACCACATCACGGAGCAAGGAGGAGGGTACGTCATAAACCTACGAATGAGGGCAAAAAATAAAGAACATGTTCCCAAATGAAAGCCTGTTTTGGGGGTCAGGCCTACAGCTAAGCCATAAGCGTGTTTTGCGGGCCACGTGTTGGTTGAATCCAGATGTTAACCACAGTTTATGGCTCAGCGCATTTTGAGCCACATATATGGCTGGATCAGGAATGGAGAGCTCAGCATGGATGATAAATGCAGTCGCTTTGATTATAAACTGCAGTTTATGGCTTAATCTGTTGTTTTGCTTTGGTAGTTTACTTTAGTCCATATACCAAGGTTAAAAACAAACCATGGCTCACATTATACATTCAAGATAATACTTTTCCCCCCTCAACCTTTTGAAGATGTTGCAAACTTCAATTCCCCAAATCCCCATGTCTGGCTGTAGGGCCTTTGGAATGGTATTTTTAAGCCTTCCCCACTTAAATATGGGTGGACTTCAACTCCCAGAATTCCCATGACTGGTTTTGGGGCCTTTTGGACAGTGTCTTTCAACCTTGGCCCCTTGAAGATATGTTGGGCTGAGGAATTCTGGGGATTGAAGTCCACACGTAGTGAGGTAAAGGAACACTAAGATAGATAAAGGCCTTAATCGATACATTCTCTATTCTCATCCTTTTTACCCAGCATTTCAATAAAAGATCTGTGTATATCCATGGAGAGGTGTGGCATATAAGTCAAACAAACAAACAAACAATTGCTGCACGAATAAAAAAAAGGGCTGTGAAAATATTTACTTTCTCCTTACATCCTGGACATAAAGAGTTTCAAATCCTACCTACAAAACGTCGCTAAAGAGCCCTGCACACCAAGACAACTAGACACAAGAACAGTTCCCCCCCCAAATGCCATCACTCTGCTAAAGAAATAATTCCCTCAACACTGCCAAACTATTTACTAAGTCTGCACTACTATTTCTACTAATCATTTCTCATCATTCCTGTCACCCATTTCCTCCCACTTATGACTGTATGACTGTAACTTGTTGCTTGTATCCTAAGATTTTTTATTAATATATTAATATTAATTTTATTAATATTGTTTCCAATTGCTTATTACAATCATTAAGTGTTGTGCCTCATGATTCTTGACAAATGTATCTTTTCTTTTACGTACACTGAGAGCATCTGCACCAAACACAAATTCCTTGTGTGTCCAATCACACTTGGCCAATAAAGAATTCTATTCCATTCCATTCCATCCCTTCTTATTCTATGCTATTCTATTCTGTTCTGTTCTATTCCATTCCATTCAATTCCTTTATTCTATTCTATTCCATTCCATTCCTTCTGATTCTATTCTATTCCATTCCTTCTTGTTCTATTCTATTCTATTCCTTCTTATTCTATTCTATTCTATTCCTTCTTATTCTATTCTATTCCCTTCCTTCTTATTCTATTCTATTCCATTCCATTCCCTTCCTTCTTATTCTATTCTATTCTATCCCTTCTTATTCTATTCTGTTCTATTCTATTCCATTCCATTCCTTCTTATTCTATTCTATTCTATTCCTTCTTATTCTACGGCTTGACTTCCTGGCTCCAATCCTTCCCCGCAGGGAGGCGGAACCAATGAAGATGTTCCGCCCCAGACGCCTAATGGATCCAGAGGGTTTCCAGACGGCGCTTGGGGTTATTCCAGAGGCACTCATCCACAGTTCGGCGGAGTCTCTTGCGGAGGCCTGGAATACGGCTGCTGCGGAGGCTCTCGACCGGATTGCGCCTTTGCGACCTCTCCGTGGCGCTAGACCCCGTAGAGCCCCATGGTTCAACGAGGAGCTCCGGGAGTTGAAACGCCAAAAGAGACGTCTAGAGAAGCGATGGAGGAAGAGTAGGTCTGAATCTGATCGAACACTTGTAAGAGCTTTTATTAAGACTTACAAAGTGGCGCTCAAGGCGGCAAGATGCGCGTACCATGCTGCCTTGATTGCATCAGCGGAATCCCGCCCGGCCGCTCTGTTTAGGGTGACCCGCTCCCTTCTTAACCAGGGGGGAGTTGGGGAGCCCTTGCAGAGTAGTGCTGAAGAGTTTAACACGTTTTTCGCTGATAAAGTCGCTCAGATCCGGGCCGACCTCGACTCCAATTGTAAAACAGAGTCGACTGACAACGAGTCAGTCGAGGTGACTGGGGCACGTACTTGTCCACCTGTCTGGGAAGAGTTTGATCTGGTGACACCTGATGAAGTGGACAAGGCCATTGGAGCTGTGAGTTCCGCCACCTGTTTACTGGATCCGTGTCCCTCCTGGTTGGTCTCGGCCAGCAGGGAGGTGACACGGAGCTGGGCCCAGGAGATTACCAACGCTTCCTTGGGGAGGGGAGTTTTTCCATCACTCTATAAAGAAGCGCTTGTGCGCCCCCTCCTCAAGAAGCCCTCCCTGGACCCAGCAGTACTTAACAACTATCGTCCAGTCTCCAACCTTCCCTTCATGGGGAAGGTTGTCGAGAAGGTGGTGGCACTCCAGCTCCAGCGGTCCTTGGAAGAAGCCGATTATCTAGGTCCCCAGCAGTCGGGCTTCAGGCCCGGTTACAGCACGGAAACCGCTTTGGTTGCGTTGATGGATGATCTCTGGCGGGCCCGGGACAGGGGTTTATCCTCTGTCCTGGTGCTCCTCGATCTCTCAGCGGCTTTCGATACCATCGACCATGGTATCCTTCTGCACCGGTTGGAGGGGTTGGGGGTGGGAGGCACTGTGCTTCAGTGGTTCTCCTCCTACCTCTCTGGCCGGTCGCAGTCGGTGTTAGTGGGGGGTCAGAGGTCGGCTCCGAGGTCTCTCCCTTGTGGGGTGCCTCAGGGGTCGGTCCTCTCCCCCCTGCTATTCAACATCTACATGAAACCGCTGGGTGAGATCATCCAAGGACATGGGGTGAGGTATCATCAATATGCCGATGATACCCAGCTTTACATCTCCACCCCATGCCCAGTCAACGAAGCGGTGGAAGTGATGTGCCGGTGCCTGGAGGCTGTTGGGGCCTGGATGGGTGTCAACAGACTCAAGCTCAACCCGGATAAGACGGAGTGGCTGTGGGTTTTGCCTCCCAAGGACAATCCCATCTGTCCGTCCATTACCCTGGGGGGGGAATCACTGACCCCCTCAGAGAGGGTCCGCAACTTGGGCGTCCTCCTCGATCCACAGCTCACATTAGAGAACCACCTTTCAGCTGTGGCGAGGGGGGCGTTTGCCCAGGTTCGCCTGGTGCACCAGTTGCGGCCCTATTTGGACCGGGACTCATTACTCACAGTCACTCATGCCCTCATCACCTCGAGGTTCGACTACTGTAATGCTCTCTACATGGGGCTACCTTTGAAAAGTGTTCGGAAACTTCAGATCGTGCAGAATGCAGCTGCGAGAGCAATCATGGGCTTTCCCAAAAATGCCCATGTTACACCAGCACTCCGCAGTCTGCATTGGCTGCCGATCAGTTTCCGGTCACAATTCAAAGTGTTGGTTATGACCTTTAAAGCCCTTCATGGCACTGGACCAGAATATCTCCGAGACCGCCTTCTGCCGCACGAATCCCAGCGACCGATTCGGTCCCACAGAGTGGGCCTCCTCCGGGTCCCGTCAACTAAACAATGCCGGTTGGCGGGCCCCAGGGGGAGAGCCTTCTCTGTGGCGGCACCGGCCCTCTGGAACCAACTCCCCCCGGAGATCAGAATTGCCCCTACTCTTCCTGCCTTCCGTAAACTCCTCAAAACCCACCTTTGCCGTCAGGCATGGGGAAACTAAACATCTCCCCCTGGGCACGTTGAAGTTATATATGGTATGCCTGTATGTGTGTATGTTAGTATAGGGGATTTTCTTAAACTCATAATATTTTAATTAATTGGATTGTATTGGATTGTTTTTCACTTGTTGTGAGCCGCCCCGAGTCTTCGGAGAGGGGCGGCATACAAATCCAAATAATAAATAAATAAATAAATATTCTATTCCATTCCTTCTAATTCTATTCTATTCTATTCCTTCTTATTCTATTCTATTCTATTCCTTCTTATTCTATTCTATTCCATTCCTTCTAATTCTATTCTATTCTATTCCATTCCTTCTTATTCTATTCCATTCCATTCCTTCTTATTCTATTCTATTCTATTCCATTCCTTCTTATTCTATTCTATTCAATTCCTTCTCCCATTCCATTCCATTCCCTTCCTTCTTATTCTATTCTATTCTATTCTATTCTATTCTTTCTATTCCATTCCATTCCTTCTTCCACTCCATTCGTACCTCCCTTGATCTGGATTGTATCCCTCTGCTTGACCAGACTTGGCTTCAGTCTAATCTGGAGTGACAGATGCCCCTTTGGCTCTGACCGATATCCCCAGCTTCAAAAGACACCAAGGACGCTCCAAAAATCACAGTCTAGTTTTCCTTTTTTAAACCTCCCCAGCTGCCACCTCCGCATTTCTCCATTTAAGGCGAATGTTGGTTTGGCTTGGGAAGGGGGGGGGAAACGGGGGCCCTTTTGTAGGCAGCTGTCTCCTTTATAAAGGGCTCAGATACAATTACTCTCAGCAGCAGGGCAGGCGTAAAATTTAACCCCCAACAAGTTGCGGCCAGTTGTCGTCACCCCACCCCACCGTTTCCCCTACCCTGGAGGCTTTGCCAGACGCCACCGGGCGCACCGGCCGATGGCAACTGGCGCCGAGATCAAATGTGCCCCCTCCACCCAGCTGAGGTTTCGACGCCCAGGTCAGATTTAGAATAGAAACCAGTTGGCCATTCAGTGGGTCAGGGGCAATAACATAGGACATAGAAAACATAATAAAATAAAATCATAAAATGAGAGAAATGAAAATAACATAAAATAGTAAAACAGAATAGATTTGGAATAATAAGGTCAGAATAATAAAAATGGGCTAGAGAATAATAAAAATGGACTAAGGGAATCCTAATAAAATGAAGCAAAATAAATTAATAGAATAGAATAATAAAATAATAAATAAAAACGTAAAATAATGAAATAGTAAAATCAAATCAAATAACAGTACAGTAAATAAAAATAATGAAATAATAAAATAGACGAGTAAAGGAAGCTAAAATAGAATAAGCTAAAATAAAAATAACAATAATAAAACAAAAATAAAAAATAGAATAAAATAAATATATACTATAAAATAAAAAGAATAGAGGAATAAGATAAAAAGAATAAAAAAATAAAACAAAACATTAAAGTAAAATAAAATATAAAATAAAAATAAATAATCACAATGCTAGCCCTGCCATCTGGGTATATAATATATGTAGTTCTTGACTTACAACCAATTATTTAGTGACTATTTGAAGAGACTTAGTAGCTTTTCACACTTAAACCATTGCCAGAGCCCCACAACCACGTAATCTAGAAACCATACACTCGGCACCTGACTCATACTTACGACGGTTACAGTATCCCGGGGTCACGTGAGCCCCTATGGGGACCTTATGACAAGCAAAGTCAATGTGGAAATCAGCCTCACTTAACAACCGGGTTACTAACTTAACAACGGAAGCGATTCACCAAACAGCTGTGACAAGAAAAGGCCCAAAGAGACCCACAGCCATCTTTCTGGCTTCTTCTCTCAAAATACCTCCACGGAGTCTTCTTCTTTTCTGGTGCCCCGAGGAACCCTATAGATCCCCTCCGGGGGCAACGGGCAGGGCCTTGCAGGTGGTGGTATTTCATAGACCTGAGACAGAAGAAAAAGACAAGGAGAAACCAGAAATCAGGGTTCTGAGAGAAGGAGCAAATCCCTGGGAGCTTCAAACCGTATCTCAGATAGTTCGCCCAACATTGGAGAATTCATGGTTTGGTGTGGTGGAGGAAGCCCATCCTATCCCCTCCCAGTGGACCTCAAAAGCAAGGGGGTTCTGGAGTAAACATCTTAGAAGATCCAAGGGTTCCTCCCCCACAGCAGCAGTGGGTTGCACCCGGTACAGGCTGCACTATAGTGCGCCCATGTGAGAATCAGCTTCTGCACATGCGCCGTAAGTGAAATCTCACGTGACAACACTGGTGTGTGAGATTTCGAGAGATTTCGCTTATTTCCAGTGTTTTTTTGCTTCCGCGTATGCACAGAAGCAAAGAAATCGCTGAAAATCGGTGAAATCTCACGCGCACGAGCATCCTTGTGTGAGATTTCGCTTACGGCGCATGCGCAGAAGCCAAATCTCATGCCGACACGCCCACGGCTCACCTCCTGTTCTTCTTTCCTTTGATCTCTTCTTCTCCATCCATCCATGGACCCATCTGAGATCTTTCCCATGAGAAGACCTTCCTTCTTGGGGACCTGGTAGACCTCTGGGTTATGACTTTGGTGAGACCCTGACTCCAGGAGGACCTTCACTCGGTTGGCGGGCACGATCCCTTGCTGGCCGTGCAAAGAACAGAGGTGCCAGCCCTCCAGGCCAGTCCCTTCTGGCTGGAGAAGGACCATGAGGTCACCCTTGTGGAAGGAGAGTTCATCTGGACATTCGGCCGTGTTGTCGTACAGAGCACGACACAACTGTGCCTGTGGAGACGAAAAACAAGGTTGACACTCAGGGCTCAAGTCACACTTTCCAAAGCCTGGGAAGAATTCCAAGACTACAACTCCCAGAATTCCTAGATGACAACTTCCAGAATTCCAAGACTACAACTCCCAGAATTCCAAGACTACAACTCCCAGAATTCCAAGACTACAACTCCCAGAATTCCAAGACTACAACTCCCAGAATTCCAAGATAACTCCCAGAATTCCAAGACTACAACTCCCAGAATTCCAAGACCACAACTCCCAGAATTCCTAGATAACTCCCAGAATTCCAAGACTACAACTCCCAGAATTCCTAGGCCACAACTCCCAGAAAAACTAAATAACTTCCAGAATTCCAAACCACCACGCGCAAAGTTCTTCAAAACCCCCCAGAATTCCTAGATAACTCTCAGAATTCCCAAACCACAACTCCCAGAATTCCCACACTACAACTCCCAGGGTTCCTAGCTCACTTGTGGCTGGTTAGTTATCCATAACTAAGATGATGGAATGTCTTTATTTTGCAATACAAGTTGGGACGACTGTACGTTTTAATGTTTATAAATGTACAAGCATCTCCCCTGCTATAACAGGTAGTCCTTGTTTAGTGACTGTCTCGCTCAGCGACCGTTTGCGGTCGCGACTGGGATGTAAAACGGAACTTTGCAACCAGCTCTTGAATTTACGACCACTGCAGGTCTGCAAAGCGGAACAAAAAGCTAAACTCAGATTGGGAAATCATGCTCCGCTTAGCAACCGACACAGTTGCCCAATAATGGTCGCTAAATGAGGACTGCCTGTATATTAAAAATGCCCTAGGCTTCTTTGCTAGATTTCTACATGGGGGGGGGGCATTTTAAAAAAAATATATGCATGAGAAAGATTATTATACCACAGGACAAAGTTACACAGTTAGTTCTTACAACTACAGCTCCCATCATGCCCAGCTATTCAATTTTTTTCCAACTGTCTCCTGGGCGGTCATTCCATCATCCTGTTCCCCAGGGAACCTAGACATTGTTGGTTGAAACAGCTTTGGAAACAACTGATTGAGAAAGCCCCCAGGCCAAAGGACTGCAAATCTGTTCTCCCCGCATGTAGAAAACTAGTGCCTCAGGGACAATGTTAGCTCTTCACTGGCAGGGAGTTTTGAACAGGCCTTAATCCAGCCGTTTTCCCTTCCCTGATAGTCTGAATAGGCTCCAGGCCCACTAGGGGTGGACCCTGGCCTTCTTTAAGATTGCACTGATAAACGGCATTTTTAAAATCCATGCTTGAATTCCTCTGAAAAATAGAGGCAAAAAGACTGGGAAATTTGCCCAAAAATTGGGAACAGGATGAACCAAAACAAGTTCCGGCATTGCTCGCGTCCCCATTTATAAACAATCGCTGAGTTTTGCAAGCAAAACTTGGGGCTTTTTTAAAAAAAAAAAACCCCAAAAACTTAGTTTTCAAACATTTCCTGGACTAATCAGCAATATAGATAGTCCGCAACTTACAACAGTTCGCTTATGACCGTTTACAACGGGATGGATCCCTTTTCACTCTTTATGCAGCATTCCCGCCCCCCCCCCCCCCGGTCACGTGATTTACATTCGGACGCTTGGCTTATGATGGCCACAGTGTCCTCGGATCACGTGATCCCTTTTGTGACCAGCTGACGAGCAACGTCAACAGGGAAGACAGATTCAGTTAAACAACCGTTGTCGCTTACTTAATTCATTTAACAACCGTGGCAAGCGAAGCCATAAAATGAGGTGAAACTCTTTTAAAAAATGTCTCACTTAGCAACATAAATCAATTGTGGTCGTTAAGTCGAGGATTACCTGTAGTGGGGCCACGTCATAGAAACCCAGAAAACGAATGTCAGAAAAAGACCTTCTTGGACCATCGAGTGTGTCTTTTTAACTGAGTTTTTTAAAACTTTCTTTTAATTAATAAATTCATTAGGCTTTAATTATATGACGGCCCCATGAATGGTTCTTCTAAAAATGTTTATTTTATTATCTTTTGCAAAAATTAAAAAATCAGCATAGGCAGTTGCCGACTTGTTTAGTGACCGTTTGAAGTTATGGTGGCATTGCAAAAAAGTGGCAGGAGCTTTTTTTTGCATTTATTTTATTTTATTTATTTATTTTATTTATTTGATTTTTATGCCGCCCTTCTCCTTAGACTCAGGGCGTCTTACAACATGTTAGCAACAGCACTTTTTAACAGATCCAGCCTATTGACCCCACAATCCGGGTCCTTATATACGACTGTTTTACGACGCAATTAGAATTCAGATATTTGGCAACTGTCTCGTATATATGGCGGTTGCAGTGTGGGCCTGGTGATCCCCTTTTGCGACCGTCCCACAGGCAATGTCCGTGGGGAAGACAGTGCCACTTACATAACAATGGCATTGATTCATTTAACAACCATGGCAAGATAGGTCATTAAAAAGAGAGCAAAAATCACCAATGTCTCACTTAGCAGCAGAAATTCTGGCTCCATTGTGGCTGTAAGTTGAGGACTAGCTGTAATTTCCTTTCTTTCCCTCCCAGTTTTTGCTTCCAGAGTCCTGCAAATTTTGTAATAATCAGGTTAAAATATAATATACATCTCGAGCAATCATCTTTTAACTTTTTATATCTTTTTGATGGGGTGATAGCAGCCAAGATGTTGACAGTAACTTGGCGGACAAGGGAAAAAAGCGAAATCACCCATCTGGGTGTTTGACAAATAAAATTTAGCCAGAAATGATCTCATTTGAGGGAGTTTAAGACACGGCCCTTTAACCAGAAAGCATAAGATTGATAAATTTCAGCCAAAAATTTACATTTTTTACAGGAAATATTTCATTATCGATGTAAAATCAAAGCGAGGCCTAACTTTGCGCCTCAAGGAAAGACCAGATAGGGGAGCCCTCTCTAAGCGTGAGAAGGGATTCCTAAACCCATAAGCCATTCAATTTCTCTTCGGAGGCAGTCTTACTTACTTACTTACTTATTTATTTATTGGATTTGTATGCCGCCCCTCTCCGAAGACTCGGGGCGGCTAACAACAATAATAAAACAGCATATAATAATAATCCAATACTAAAAACAATTAAAAACCCATTATAATAAAAACCAAACAGACATACAGACATACCATGCATAAAATTGTAACGGCCTAGGGGGAAAGAGTATCTCAGTTCCCCCATGCATGGCGGCAGAGGTGGGTTTTAAGTAGCTTACGAAAGGCAAGGAGGGTGGGGGCAATTCTAATATCTGGGGGGAGCTGATTCCAGAGGGCCGGGGCCGCCACAGAGAAGGCTCTTCCCCTGGGTCCCGCCAAGTGGCATTGTTTAGTTGACGGGACCCGGAGAAGGCCCACTCTGTGGGACCTAACTGGTCGCTGGGATTCGTGCCGCAGAAGGCGGTCCCGGAGATAGTCTGGTCCGGTGCCATGAAGGGCTTTATAGGTCATAACCAACACTTGACTTATGACCATAGTGGAGCCCAACGTTTCTGTTGCTAAGCAAGACACTTGTGGAGTGAGTTTTACAACAGTTGTTAAGCGAATCCGTGCAACTGTTCAATTAGTAACACGGTTGTTAAGCGAATCGGGCTTCCCCGTTGACTTTGCTTGACGGGAGGTTGCAAGAGGGAAATCACATGACTCCCCATGCGGCCGCTGCAACTGTCATTTTGATCATGTGACCAGGGGGACGGCTTAGGGGAAGTAAGTATGCAAAAAGGTCGTAAGTGGCATTTTTTCAGCGCCGGTGTAACTTCGAACGGTCACTAAACAAACCAAGTCATGGACTGCCTGTATTTGAGCCAGCACACACAAAAAGTGCTTTTCTAGAGACGCAGCTTAAAAAAGCAAATCTCAAAAATTTTCAATTGGATTTAAAAAAACCACACCCTCAGGTAGAACAGGAACTGCTAAGCAAGTGCTGATTTCTTTTTAGGGGAAATGAAAAGTATTTTGATTTGCAAAAGTAATTCAGGGGAGCTTTGAGTTTTATCTCTCCCACTCCCAACGGCCCCAAAACCTTTTTCTGCGCCCCTCTTTCTCAACCCAAGTCAATAATACATCAAAGACTTCACGGCTACTTATCATCAGTTTGCAAATAATCAGGAGGCCCAAATAACCTTGGAAAGCAAATCTTTTCACTAAGGTCAAAATTGTTCTCAATCCAGTTTTATTACAAGCTGTGGCCAGGATAACCTTTTTTCTTTCTTTCTTTCTTTCTTTCTTTCTTTCTTTCTTTCTCCAGATTCTCCTTCCTTCCCCTTCCTTTTTTATTTTCCCTTCCTTCCTTTTTCTTTCTTTTTCTTTCTTTCTCTCTTTATATTCCTTTCTTGACCCATTCATTCCTTTCCTTTTTCTTTTTCCTTCCTTTCTGTTGCTCATTCCATTCTATTTTTATATTCCTTTGACATTGCTCTTTCCTTTTTCCTTTCTTTCCTTCCCTCCCTCCATCCTTTCTTGATTCTATTTTTTCTCTTCCTCCCTCCTTTTTCTTTACTTTGTTTTTTTCTTCCTTGCTTTCCCTTTCTCCCCCTCCTCCCTTTTTTTTAAATTTTCTTTCTTCCCTTTTTCCCCTCGCCCTCCTTTCCTCTCTTTCTTTTTAATTTTCTTTCTGTCTTTTTCTTCCTTTCTTTCCCTTTCTCCCCTCCTCCCTTTCTTTTTAATTTTCTTTCTTCCTTCCTTTTTTCCCCTCTTTCTCCCCCCGCCCTCCTTTCCTCTCTTTCTTTTTCTTTTTAATTTTCTTTTTGCCTTTTTCTTCCTTGCTTTTCCTTTCTCCCCCTCCTCCCTCTTTCTTTTTAATTTTCTTTCTTCCTTTTTTCCCTTTCTCCCCCCGCTCTCCTTTCCTCTTTCTTTTTCTTTTTAGTTTTCTTTTTGCCTTTTTCTTCCTTTCTTTCCCTTTCTCCCCCTCCTCCCTCCTTCTTTTTAATTTTCTTTCTTCATTTTTCTTCCTTGATTTCTCTTTCTCCTTCTCCCTCTTTCTTTTTAATTTTCTTCCTTCCTTTTTTCCTTTTCTCCCCCCGCTCTCCTTTCCTCTTTCTTTTTCTTTTTAATTTTCTTTCTGCCTTTTTCTTCCTTGCTTTCCCTTCCCCCTCCTTCCCTCCCTCCCTCCTTCCCTCTCTTTTTTTCTCTCTCCTACTTACACTTGCAGACATGTTGCGCCTTCAACATCAAACAAAGCGACCAGAAGACCTGAACAGCCTCCAGGAACCAGAATAATACCTTAATATATTAAGACTCTTCAAAAAATAAAGCCAGTCTTTAGAAGCATTCTCCTCTTCTCCTCTAGTACGTTGTGTTGTGCCGTTGTGCCCGGAGGGAGAACAACAACAGAAAAAAAAAGATTCCTGAGAAATTTAAAATTGATTTTTCCTCATCTTAAAACAAGCCAACAAACCACGAACATAGAAGCTATGCAACCTTGACAAAATGACTGTTCCAATGCAAAGCAGCGGTGGAAATTTCTAAATAAATTCAGGGGTTCCTATGTATAATAACATATATATATATATTTGTGTGCAGCGAATGTGGTTTCCTTAGAAGTTCGTCCAGTTGCAATTTCCAATTCCCTATGATTATTCCCCCAGTAGTTTTTCTGAGGTTTTCCAAATTTCTGGGTCAGCAAAATCACGGCAGGAAAGCAGTTGGAGAAACTCTGATTGCTTCCAGACCGAAAGAAAGACAAGAATGCAACAAGCTGGAACAGAGATTTGTGAAGCGAGCAGAAAGTGGAAAAACAGCCTAAAGACATTTAAGGGACTTTTTTCCCCCAAACGCCTTGTTTGAAAAACTGAAATAAGGAGAAGAGCCAGAATTTCATTTTTGTTTTTTGCAATGTCATGGAATCCAAACAAAAATAAAACCAGAAGTTTCCTATTGGCAAACAGAACGGGCCCAAACAATCGAGGGAATCAACCTCGGCCACGCAAACTTTTCCACTTAAATCCAGAATTTTTATTTTTATTTTAAAAAAAAAAAACTAATTCAAAAATTCCTTCAAAAATATTCAGCGAGTTTTCTTTTTTTCCTGAGAACAAGCCACATGGACCGGCGGCGTTATGGTTCATATTTTGCCATTATTATTATTATTATTATTATTATTGTTATTATTTTTTTCTCCGCTTCTCTGCTTCTTTAAGTATCAAGTCAAGCTTTCACCCGATGCCGAAAAGGCCTGGCATCGATCTAGCTCCAAAATAAAAATTGAAAAAAGATCCAAATTGCCTACAAATCTGACACGTCTCTCAAGCGAGGATTGGCGAAAGTAACTCCAGGAATTTTGAGGCATGTCCAAATACACGTCATCTTTCTAGAGAAGCCAGCTTCTGGCTCCCTCCAAAAGGCGAGGTTCGGATCCAGGTTAAATTCTGATTTTGAGAGAGGCTTCCACCTCCTCCAAATCTTCCGCAAATGTCAAGGATGGGCCAGATAATCTTGTTTTCATTCTCCCAATAGAACCACAGGCGGAAAATCTCCAAGTCAGCAGGGAGATATTGCGAAAATTGCAAGATAGGCTCCTTTTGTTGGCCCAAATATTTATTTCAGAGTGACAGGCGGAGGAGGCAGGGTTGAGTTGCGGGCAGATTTTTTCCTCCCAAATTTCTTAAAAAGTTATGGAAGGGACCCAAGTTCCCAGGCCAAAGGTGGCAGCAAGCAATTCCATTCAGGCCAGTTGGTGTCTCCTGCTGTGTGCCACTCGGTCACCTGCTGAGGCCAAAATACAAAGAGTCATTGTAAGGATTGGATTCCAGCCTTAACTTAAAGAAAGTTAACCTCTCCTCTTCCTCTCTTCCCTTCCTTTGAGTCAAGCCCAAAGGGAGATTTCTTGCATTCTGGAGGAAGATTATGGTAATATAAAAAAATCTTGTTTTTCCTTCCTCCCTCCCTCCCTTCCACTTTCCCTCCTCCCTCCCTTTTTTTGTTCCTTCCCTTCTTTCTTCCTCTTTTCCTTCCCTCCTTCCTTCCTCTTATTCCCATCTCCTTCCTTCCTTTTCCCTCTCCCTTCTCTGCTTTTTTGTCCTTCCTACTTCCTTCTTTTCCTCCTTCTTCCTTCCTTATCTTTTCTTCCTTCCTTTACTCATTCTTTCCTTTTTTCTTCCTTCCTTTTCTTCATATTTTCTTTCTTTCTTTTCCTTTCTCTCCCTCCCTCCCTTTTTTTCTTTCTCTCTTCCTTCCTTTCATCCTTTCTCCCTCCCTCCCCTTTCTTTCTTTCTTTCTCTTTCCCCCTCCCTCTCTTCTTTCTCTCTCTCTTTTCTTTCTCTCCCTCCGTCGGCTACCTTCACAGCCATTTCTCAAAAGTTGTTCCCCCCCCCTTCCACCGCCCCGGCGGAGAGTTCAGCGGGGACCCCCCTCCCAAGCCGAGCATTCCCCCCACCCCCCACCCCTACCACCCACCGACCCCATCAGCCCAGCTGCCTTTCGCCTCTCCCGGCTATCCACAGCCAGCATCCCAACTCAGCAAATCCCCCCCTCCGGCCAGGGAGGGCTCCCTCCCTCTCGTTCGGCCATCCCGACGCGTGGCTGGCTGCCTCCCGCCTGGGGGAAAGCGGGTGCGATCGCCGGGTGAGACCCCCACCCGAAATAAAAACCACGCGCAAAAACAGAGCCCGGCATCCTGGGGAGATGCAGAGAGGAGATGCTCCCGACGGGGCAGAAACCGGGGGATGGGGGAAAAATCAAAGCTGGGGGACCCATCCCCCCCAAACCCTCCCTGCTCTTCCCTCCCCCTCCCCACAATCCAGGTCAAAGGGGGGGGCAGATGCTTACTTGGCTGGCGCTGCCGACGCGCCCCCCTCGCCGGCGCCCTCCTCGCCCTCCAAGTCGGCTGCTTCAGCCTCTTCTGCGCCGGCGCTTCCCCTCCTCCTCCTCCTTGCAGAGGGGGGGCTTTGCCCCTTGGAGGTCCCCCCTCCCTTCTTCTCCTCCCCCCGGCTCCTGGTCGCCCCCTCCCCAAGCCAAGAGCCCTTCCCTTTCTCTCTCCTCCTCCTCCCCCACCGGCTTTGCAGCGCCCAGGGGGCGGAGAAAGAGGGCAGGCAGGGGGGCTGGCCGGCGCCCAAGCCCCCCCCCTCTTTCCCCCACCCAACCCCCCTTCGACACCCCTAGCGCCTCTTCCCTCAGGGCACATACACACGTCCCTGCCTGTCGCCTCCCTCCCTGACAACTCCCGGGTCCTAGACAGCCTCTCTGCCGTCCAGGGTTTGGGGAAAAGGGGGGAGAGGGAGAGAAAGGCCAACGACCCCCTCCCCGCCGGTTGGAGGGTCTTCAGGACTTGCGCCCCACGGGCAGCCGGAGGGAAAGTACGGCAGAGTTCCCCCCCCCTGCGGGAAAGCATGGGGTGGGTGGGGGCAGTTCTCCGAGGGGCTTCATTCCTGATCCGCGCGACGTGCCCACCCACCCCTGAGGTAGATTCGAGGGGTCGGGGAGGGGGGGGTGTCTTATGGATTGGGGGGTTATTCCGACTCGTGGGGGGTTCCAAGTGGGGGGGGGCAGAGGGGGTAAAAAAAAGGGGAAAGGGAAGAGAGGGAGGGAGGAGATAGGAATAAGGGGAGGAAGGAAAGAAGAAGGAAGGGAGGATGAGGAGAAAGAAGAAAAGAGAAGGAAAAAAGGCAGGAAGGAGATAGGAATGAGGGGAAAGAAGGAAAGAATGAGAAGGAAGGTGGGAGGGGGGATGAGGAGAAGGCAGGCAGGAAGGAAGGGGAAATGAGAAGGAAGGAGAAGGAAAGAAGGCAGGAAGGAACAAGAGGAACAAGGAGAAAGAAGGAAAGAATGAGGAAGGAAGGAAGGAGATAACAATAAGGGCAAGGGAGGAAAGGGAGAAGGAAAGAAGGCAGGAACGAGGAGAAAGAAAGAGAAGGAAAGATGGGAAGGGGAAATGAGAAGAAAGGAGGAAGGAGAAGGAAGGAAGGAAGGAGATAGGAATGAGGGGAAGAAAAAAAGAAGGAGATGTGAATGATGGAGAAAGGAAGGAAAAGAAAGAAAGAAAGAAAGAAAGAAAGAAAGAAAACACTTTTAGGAGAATGCATCTTGTCCAAGTCACTCCATTCTCCCAACCCCAAACTGGGATTTTAAATTGAATCTTGAAAACCACCTACTCCCTTTAGTATCTCCACCAACCAGCAGGTCGCTATCCAACTGGTACACCGGCCCCTCCATCCATCTCCTTGACCCACCCTGACTCTTTTATCATACACCACAATGTAAAATCACAGCTGACTGGGGAATTCTGGGAGCTGAAGTTCAACAGCTCCTAAAGATTTGGACACACCTGTCCTGTAGATGCAAGCAGTGTGGCCTCTTGCAATTGACCAATGAAAAAGTTGCCAATGGTCAGATTTTCCTTTTGATAGGCTATTCCAAGTGCCAATAACCCCTGGAAACTTCGCCTCCATCTGGTTTACCTCGACCCCTTCAATTTCAGTTTTCAGATCTTCTCACTTTGTAATTTCTCCACGTTTTAGTTTCTTCACCTGGTATTGCCACACCAACTATCCAGATTTCCCTTTTACTCAATCACAATTAAACCTGGTTTGTTTGGGCCAAGATTTTCTCAGTATTGGGAAGTCCCACAATAGCTTAATAACCTGCTCATTTTCAGTTACTGTATTTTTTTCAACTCGATATACCCACTTTATTTTTCGTTAATGTCAGACAATTCTTTTTATGTATGATTGTGTAGCAGATAAATTTTTTATAACAATGTATTTTTAAATTAGTTTTTTTAATTTTTTAACATTAGATTTGTATTTATATTGTATTGCTGTTATGTTGTGAGCCGCCCCGAGTCTTCGGAGAGGGGCGACATACAAATCGAATAGATAGATAGATAGATAGATAGATAGATAGATAGATAGATAGATAGATAGATAGATAGATCAATCAATATATAAATAAATATAAATATAAATATAAATATAAATATTTGTTGTTTTTTGTTGTTGTTCTTATTATTATTATTATTTAATAATTGAGGGAATTGAGATATTCCGTTCCCCTAGGCTTATAAAATTTATGCATGGTATGTCTGTATGTATGATTGGTTTCTTAAATTGGGGTTTTTTACATTACTTTTAATATTAGATTTGTTCATATTGTCTTTTTACTGTTGTTAGCCGCTCTGAGTCTATGGAGAGGGGCGGCATACAAATAAAATAAAAATAAATAAATAAATAAATAAATAAACAAGAAAGAAAGAAAGGAAGGAAGGAAGGAAGGAAGGAAGAAATCATTTTGGTGACCGTATTGTGTTACTGTTTGCGTGATCTTCCGCAAGACCTGAATACAGGGATGGTCCTCAAATAACAAACGTTTGTTTTGCGACCATTTGAAATTACAACGGCATGAAACAAGAGGGACTTAGGACCGTTTCTCACACTTACGACCGTTGCAGCATCTCCGTGGTCACATGATCAAAATTCAGATGCCTGGCAACTGACTCAGGCTTATGACGGTTTCAGTGTCCTGCGGTCTTGCGATCCCCTTTCGTGACTTTCTGAGAAGCAAAGCAAATGCTGATGCCAGGTTCACTTAACAACCGCGTTACTGATTTAACAACTGCAAAATCTCACGTGCGCACACCGAATACACAAAACTGCGTGCGCAGCTTCAGTTATACTACCGGTACAGCATCTTTGTTGTACCGGTTGGAACCCGATATCGGTGCAATTATTCTTTTGTTACCCGAAGAACAAAAAGGTTCGCCATCACTGGTCTATATTATTATTATTGTTGTCGTTGTTTTCACAAGCAGATCCAAGTACTTATTTATTCATTTGTCCAATACACAAATACATAGAAAGAAAAAGAGACATGTGGTAATATATATAAGGGTAAAAGTGAACTTAGAGGAGAGGATATATGAAAGGAAGAGAATACTGTATATATGATAAGTGAGAGAAAGGAAAGACAATCGGACAGGGGACGAAAGGCACACCAGTGCACTTATGTACGCCCCTTACTGGCCTCTTAGGAACCTGGAGAGGTCAATCGTGGAGAGTCTAAGGGAGAAATGTTGGGCGTTAGTGGTTGACACAATTGAGTCCGGTAATGAGTTCCACGCTTCGATAACTCAATTGTTGAAATCATATTTTTTACAGTCAAGTTTGGAGCGGTTTGTATTAAGTTTGAATCTGTTGCGTGCTCTTGTGTTGTTGCGGTTGAAGCTGAAGTAGTCATTGACCGGTAGGACGTTGCAGCATATAATCTTGTGGGCAATACTCAAATTGTGGCCTTTTGCAACTGACAGGTCGTGATTTTTGTCAATGTTTATTGTTTTCAAATGCTGGCTGAGGTCTTTTGGCACAGCGCCCAGTGTGCCATTTACTACTGGGATCACCCGTACTGGTTTTATGCCAGAATCATCGTGGTACTTCAATTTGAAGCTCCTGATATCTGCTAAGTTTTTCTTGTTGCTTCTCGTCAATTTGACTGCCACCCAGTATGGCGACTTGATGATCCAACAGCTTTTGACTCACTCCCACACAGTTGGATCATCAAGTGCCTAAACACCATTGGGATCTGCAAAAAATGTTGGCAATTTCATTGAAAACATGATGAAGCACAGGAAAACCGAACAGTTTGTTGGAAATGAAAACCACGGACTTGTCAACATCAAAAGAGGAATTTTCCGAGGAGACTCATTGTCACCATTAGAAACATAGAAGATTGACGGCAGAAAAAGACCTCATGGTCCATCTAGTTTGCCCTTATACTATTGGATGTATGTTTATCCCGGGCATGTTTAAATTCAGTTCCTGTGGATTTACCAACCATGTCTACTGGAAGTTTGTTCCAAGCATCTGCTACTTTTTAGCTTTTACCATTGCTTATCATTGTTTTTCATAATTGCCATGATCCCGTTGTCAACAATCTTACAAAAAACAAACCTTGGCTATCAAACATCAAAGAAATCTAATAAAAAAATCATATCTTCTGTATATGGATGATCTGAAGATGTATGGAAAAACTGAAATCCACTCTCTAAATCTTTAGCACTGATAATAACATGGAGCTTGGTTTGAACAAATGTGCCACAGTAGCACTGAAAAGGGGATTATTATTATTATTATTATTATTATTATTATTATTATTATTATTGCTATTACTACTACTATTATTATTATTATTACTATTACTACTACCACTACTACTACTACTATTATTATTATTATTATTATTATTATTATTATTATTATTAAACTTGTGATATTGTGATACAAAATCCAGCCTATCAATCTCGTTTGCTGTGTATTATGTTTCTTGTAAATAAAACAACAACAACAACCACCGGGATCTTAAAATTACAACGACTCTGGCATAAACCAGTACAGGTGGTCCCAGTGGTAATCAGCACACTGGGTGCTGTGCCAAAAGACCTCAACCAGAATTTGAAAACAATAAACATTGACGAAATCGCCATCTGTCAGTTGCAAAAGGCCGCCGTACTTGGATTTGCTCACATTATACAAAAATACATCACACGCTTGGGAAGTGTTCAAGTTGTGATATTGTGATACAAAATCCAGCATATCAATCTCGTTTGCTCTATTACTGTTTTTTTGTGAATAAAATAACAACAACAACAACAATAATAATCTCTTTTATTCATTAAACATGAAGCTCAAGTCAACTGAACTGAGGTTAGTTAGAATTATGATTATTCTTGTTGTTCTTGTATCCCAGCCTGATCTATTTCCAATAAAGCAGCTGGATCTCAGAAAGATAATTATTAAACAAAAAGGACCAAAGCTTGAAATTTTTGGGGAATTTTGCCCAGAAGTAAAATTCATTAGAGAAAATCGAGTGGGTGGACATGACAAGAACATGCTGCAATATTATGGATTATTTCTCCAATGGACACAGCTGGTGAGGACTCTTGGCCAATTTTACATTTGGGAATTAAGCAATGCCAGTTGGTATTTCGAAAGGAGCCTGAGACTTTCTGGAAAAACCTGTAAAAGCAATCCCACAATTTTGCTAACAAAACTATGTCATTATGCCTAAGAGCCTCCAGTGAGCTGAGGGCATATTTGCTTTATGCTTCCTTTGAGATAAGTACCTCCCTGGCAGCCATTTTGTGTAAGTGTTCCAAAGAACTTACCAGTTACCAATCCTGCTCCAGCGGGTGTGTATCTGTGTTGAACCAGCAGGGGGGGTTGGACCTCCAAGTTCTCTTCTAAGAGCCTGGGTGGTGCAGTGGTTAGAGTGCAGTACTGCAAGCTACTTCTGCTGATCACCAAATGCCAGCAGTTGGGCAGATCGAATCTTATTTATTTTATTTATTTATTTTGTCCAATACACCAGTGTTTCCCAACCTTGGGAACTTGAAGATATTTGGACTTCAACTCCCAGAATTCCCCAGCCAGCATCTGCTGGCTGGGGAATTCTGGGAGTTGAAGTCCAAATATCTTCAAGTTCCCAAGGTTGGGAAACACTGCAATACACAATGAGGGTGTTAGTGGGTATATATCTATATACACATAGTAAAATACATGAAGGTTATAGAGGAGATACTCATAGTATAATATATCTAAGAAAGAATAGAAAAGAAGATATAGGAATAGAACATATCAATAAAAGAATAGAAGAAGAGATATAGGAATAGAAGAAAGATAGGAGATATAGGAGAGCAATAGGACAGGGGACAGAAGGCACTCTAGTGCACTTGTACTCGCCCCTTACTGACCTCTTAGGAATCTGGAGAGGTCAACCGTGGATAATCCAAGGGTAAAGTGTTGGGGGTTTGGGGATGACACTACGGAGTCCGGTAATGAGTTCCATGCTTCGACAACTCGGTTACTGAAGTTATATTTTTTACAGTCAAGTTTGGAGCGGTTAATATTAAGTTTAAATCTGTCGTGTGCTCTTGTGTTGTTGTGGTTGAAGCTGAAGTAGTTGCCGACAGGCAGGACGTTGCAGTATATGATCTTGTGGGCAATACTTAGATCATGTTTAAGGCGTCTTAGTTCTAGGCTTTCTGGGCCCAGGATTGAAAGTCTAGTCTCGTAGGGTATTCTATTTCGAGTGGAGGAGTGAAGAGTTCTTCTGGTGAAATATTTTGGACATTTTCAAGGCTGTTAATGTCTGAGATGCGGTATGGGTTCCAAACAGATGAGCTGTATTCGAGGATGGGTCTGGCAAAAGTTTTGTAAGCTCTGGTAAGTAGTGTGAGATTGCCAGAGCAGAAGCTACGTAGGATCTCAGTAGGCTCCAGTTTGACTCAGCCCTCCATCCTTCCAAGGTTGGTAAAATGAGGACTCAGATTGTTGGGGGCAATAGGCTGACTCACTGTAAACCGCTTAGAGAGAGCTGTAAAGCACTACGAAGTCTAAAATGCTAAATGCTTCCAACTCTGATATTTTATGTGCAATTCCTTGAATTTAGACAAAGCATTGTTGGTTCTTTAACCATCTGTTTATTTTATTTATTGCTTTATTCAAGTTTAAACTAGTCTTGGTTTTACTATGCCAAACGGATTTTTTTGGGGGGTGGATATTTCCAACATATAATCATTTTTAAATTTAGCTCCTAACTTTTAATTAGCGAACCACAGTCTTAACAGAAGGAATTTAACATGATGCTCACTGCAGTTTTTATGGTTTGTGCAAATGTCATAGGTGCCTCTGGTTTTAAAGAATAAAACTTTGAATCTTTTGAACAGAATAGAATAACAGAGTTGGAAGGGACCTTGGAGGTCTTCTAGTCCAGTGTTTCCCAACCTTGGCAACTTGAAGATATTTGGACTTCAACTCCCAGAATTCCCCAGCCAGCAAATGCTGGCTGGGGAATTCTGGGAGTTGAAGTCCAGATATCTTCAAGTTGCCAAGGTTGGGAAACACTAGTCTAACTCCCTGCTCAAACTCCATCTCTGACAAATTGTTGCACAATCCCTTCTTTAAAAACTTCCAGTGTTGGAGCATTCACTGGAGGCAAATTGTTCCACTGGTTAATTGTTCTTTTTTTATAATTTTTAAATTAATTTTCTTTAAGACAAACAAGACAAACAACATTTAAAGGAACTACCATTGCTCCACTAAGCATAGGAGTCCTGCTAATACAAAAAAGAAGACTAGTTGTGATTCAGATCAATACAGAAAAATAATTCATGATATACTACTATAATATAACACCTACTTCGATATTTCCATTTTAAGATTATAATTAAAATAATTGGAGTCAATTAATAAAACTAAAAACCTTTCCATAAAATTTCTTGTTATGCTACTATAATATAACATCTACTTCTTTATTTCCATTTTAACAGTATAATTAAGATAATTAGAATCAATTAATAATATTCTACTATACTATAACATCTACTTCTACATTTTCAATATGGTTAAAATAATTGAAATCAATTAATAAAATTAGAAACTTATCTATACAATTTCAATGTGTTATTTATTCAATTTAATATATTTAAATTTTCTAGAGTTTGTTTATATATTGTCAATCATCCTTTTCTACATTCCACCAATTGTATACTTTCCCCCAAGTTTTATAAAACTCTGTTTCCATTTGATTATTTAACCGTCTCGTCATCATATCTAATTCTGCACATTCCATGATTTTCTTAAAAATATCTTCGTCTTTTGGGATTTCCTTTTCTTTCCATTTTTGCGCAAATGTAATTCTTGCTGCTACTAATACAGGGGTACCTCATGATACAAACCCCTCGTCTTACAAACAACCTGAGAGACGAACCCGGGGTTCAGAAATTTTTTGCCTCTTCTTACGAACTTTTTCCTTCTTACGAACCCGCCGCCGCCACCGCTGAGAAGCCCTGCCGCCCGGCTGTCGCTTTTTGAAACAGCCGGGGGGCTTCTCAGCATCCTCTTGAACCCAAACGCCAAACCCGAACTTCCGGGTTCGGCGTTCGGGAGGCCGCCGAGAAGTCCCCCGGCTGTTTCAAAAGGTGACAGCCGAGCGGTGGGGCTTCTCGGCAGCCTCCCGAACGCTGAACCTGGAAGTTCGGCAAAAGTTCGGGTTCGGGAGGCCGCTGAGAAGCCCTGCCGCCCGGCTGTCACCTTTTGAGGTTTAGATGCAACTGGCTTGCATGTTTAAGTGTGTTTGCTTGCAATTTTGTTCTTTCTAAAGATTATCTGGACCAATGAGCTCATTTGTATAATGACACCATAGATATTTTTACACATTATCGCACTGCTGTGCTTTTGTGCAGAAGACACAAAAAGTACAAAGGAACACTGAATAATAATGTACAGACACCTTGAACACTATATTGAAATGTAAAGCAAAAACAGCTAAATGGAATCTATTTTTAAACAAACAGGATTTACAACTCTTTACAATTCTGCTTTGGGGTTTTTTTTTTAAAAAAAAATTGGATTAGAACAACATAAGCAACCTGTTTGGGACACAGAGTTATCCTAAACTTTATAAAGCTGGGTCATTTGTAGGGTCATTTGAAAGACAAACAAAAAACAAGACGCAGGAAAGCATTTTAAAATTTCATTCTTTTAAATGAAAAGATAAGGAAGGAGGAAGAATGTTTCAAAAATTCAATTTTTTTGAAACCACATGGACTGCAATGGTATCCTGCAACCCTTTAATACAGTTCCTCATGTTTCATACAGTTTCAAATCCAATAAATAAAATACAGTGATACCTCATCTTACAAACGCCTCGTCAAACAAACGTTTCGAATACAAAACCGGGGTTTAAGATTTTTTTGCCTCTTCTTACAAACTATTTTCACCTTACAAACCCACCGCTGCTGCTGGGATGCCCCACCTCTGGACTTCTGTTGCCAGCGAAGCATCCGTTTTTGTGCTGCTGGGATTCCCCCGAGGCTCCCCTCCATGGGAAACCCCACCTCCGGAATTCCGTGTTTTTGTGATGCTGCAGGAGAATCCCAGCAGGGGAATTCCAGCAGTGCAAAAACAGGCGCTTCGCTGGCAACGGAAGTCCGGAGGTGGGGTTTCTCATGGAGGGGAGCCTCAGGGGAATCCCAGCAGCGCAAAAAGGGGCACTTCGGCTGGCAAAAGGGGTGAATTTTTGGTTTGTACGCATTAATCACTTTTCCATTGATTCCATTATTTATTTTTTATTTTATTTTATTTATAAAATAAATAAAAATGAAATAAAATTAAGTAATAAATAAAATAAAATAAAGTTTGGAGGTTATTCTTCCGTTTCCTGATCTTTCTGCTGTGTGATGTCTCTTTGTATATTTTGCTATGGTGATCTGTTTCAGTTTGAAACCAGCATTTTCCGCGATTCGTTTTCCTTGATTCTATCTTGCTCTTTACCTGGCTAAACCCCAGAGTCCAATTTGCATGGATGCAAATATTTTACTATTCCCCGAGAAAATCACCTTCACTTTCTTTCCACTACACCACAAACACACAAGGATGTAGCTAACCAGATGTAATTCTGCATACGTGCAGGTCAGCAGCCTTATGAATTAATCTCCTTTTCTTCTCTGGGTAATTTTTGTAGTGTGTGGGAAAAAACAACCTAATTGCACAAATATTTCCTCCCTTGTTGTCACAACACAGAAGCCCCGAGATGCAGAAATTTTAAAAATAGACAGAAATTGGAGTTTTAAAGCTTTTGGGGTGACTTATATAACATACTCTAGTGCAGTATTTCTCTTTTTTGGGGGGAAGGGGGTATACATTTTTATTGTTTTTCCACATTTTCAAATTCACATACCTCAAATTAGAATACAATACAATATAATACCAAGTGTCAAATTCTTAATCCAAATTTCCTAATTATTTATCCAATTTATTCTGGTACGTATCTTTCATCCTGTGCTACCTCCTTTTCAAATCCTATCATCCGGATTTCAGATATTCTCCCTCGCCCTGATTTGAATTTAGCTAACTCAGTTTCTCGTGGCTATTTGCTGTTTGTCTACCAAAACTGTGCCGTCGTGCTACAATCCATTTCTTATATTCTTAAATTCATGCATACTTTTTGAAAACCCTCATCTTATGGTAACTGCCCTTAACAAAAGAAATTTCCAAATTTACTTCTCTTTATATCCCAGGAAGGAAAGATAATGCAGTGTTTCTCAACCTGGACCCCTTTAAAATGGGTGGACTTCAACTCTTAGAATTTCCTAGCCAGCCATGCCAAATCAGCTTTCTCATTGCCCATTATCCATCCATCCATCCATCCATCCATCCATCCATCCATCCATCCATCCATCCATTTGTTAAATTCAGCTATGGACATTTGGTTTCTTGATACAGCTAGTCCTCAACTTACAACAGTTCATTTATTTATTTATTCATTTGTCCAATACACAAATACATAGGAAGAAAGATAGAAATGTGATAATATAAAAGAGGGTGAAAGTGAACTTAGAGGAGAGGATATATGAAAGGAAGAGAGTATATATGATAAGTGAAAGAAGGAAAGACAATTGGACAGGGGACGAAAGGCACACCAGTGCACTTATGTACGCCCCTTACTGGCCTCTTAGGAACCTGGAGAGGTCAATCGTGGAGAGCCTAAGGGAGAAGTGTTGGGGGTTAGGGGTTGACACAACTGAGTCCGGTAATGAGTTCTAAGCTTCGATAACTCGATTGTTGAAATCATATTTTTTACAGTCAAGTTTGGAGCGGTTCATATTAAGTTTGAATCTATTGCGTGCTCTTGTGTTGTTGCGGTTGAAGCTGAAGTAGTCATTTAAGCAATATTCACTTACCAGTAGTTACTGGTTCCACCGCAGATGCTCCCGTGAATAGCGAGTGTCTGGTGGAAACGTAACAGATATTATCGCTGATCCTTCTATGAATTATGTTGACTATCCTATTATTTTCACTAACTGTTGTATCTCATGTTTTATGTCCCAAAGATTCTTTTTTTTTCCCAAGAGGCAAACTGGACATTCTGTGGTTTTGCTTCCCTCCCAAGAAGCTTCTTCAGAGCCGAGGAAGCTTCTTGGATGGGAAGTGAAACCTCTTCCAAGAAAAAAAAAACCCCAGCAAGCCCAGTGCAGACTCTGTAAAGAAACACATGAAACAATCGATCACATACTCAGCTGCTGCAAAAAGATCGCACAGACTGACTACAAGCATAGACATGATGCTGTGGCACAGATGATCCACTGGAACTTGTGCCAGAACTACCATTTACCAGTGGCAAAGAACTGGTGGGATCATAAGCCCGAAAAAGTGGTTGAAAATGAGCAAGCAAAACTACTGTGGGACTTCCGACTTCAGATTGACCGAATTCTGAAGCATAACACACCAGACATTGTGATTGTGGAGAAAAAGAAAGTATGGATCATCGACATCGCAATCCCAGGAGACAGCAGAATTGAGGAGAAGCAGCTAGAGAAATTAGTGAAATACGAAGATCTAAAAATCGAGCTGCAACGACTCTGGCATAAGCCAGTGAAAGTGGTCCCAGTGGTACTTGGCACGGTGGGCGCAGTACCAAAGGATCTCAGCGGACATTTGAAAACCATTGGAATTGACAAAATCTCCATCTGTCAATTGCAAAAGGCCGCTTTACTGGGATCGGCAAACATAATTCGCCGCTACATCACGCAGTCCTAGGTGCTTGGGAAGCGCCCGACTGGTGATGAAATACAAAATCCAGCATAGTGATCTCGTTTGCTGTGTTGTACTGACATAATAATAATAATAATAATTGTAGATAATCTAAGCTATAGATTTTGTGGTTAGGAGTAGATACCACAGAGTCAGGTAGTACATTCCAGGCGTCGATCACTCTATTGCTGAAGTTGTATTTTTTGCAGTCTAGTTTAGAGTGCTTGACATTTAGTTTAAATCTGTTATGTGCTCGTGTGTTGTTGCGGTTGAAGGTGAAGTAGTCACTAAGTGGCGATCCTCATTTTTATCCTCAAGGCCAGGCTGAAGCATCCGATAACTGCAGTGGTGGAATGCCTGCTGATTCACCTGAATCTTCCTGGAAAAGGTGATATAATTAGACGAGGAAACCCGGGGTTCCTAAACCACAAGGAAATCCCTTTCCGAGAGGGCATTCCCAGGTTCCCCTCACTGCCTATTGTCAGGTGTGAATGTTGTTGCTAGGACACCTGCCAGTAGACCTGGGTTTGCTGCTGTTGCTTCCTCTTCCCTATTGTTCCCCTTGGCAACCCTGATGCGGTTGTTGTTTACGTTGGGATTCCTGCCAGAGCAGACTAGAGCAGTGATGCCGAACCTTTTTCCCCTCGGGTGCCAAAAGAGCGTGCACTCGTGCTGTTGCGCATGTGCCAGTGCCCACACTCATAATTCAATGCCTGGGGAGGGCGAAAACAGCTTCCCCTGCCACCCTGGAGGCTGAAAATGGCCTGTTTCCCAATTTTTGGTGGGCTCAGTAGGCTCATGTTTCGCTCTCCCCATGCTCCAAAGGCTTCCCTGGAGCCAGGGGAGGGTAAAAACGCCCTCCCAGAGCCTCTGTGCAAGCCAAAAATCAGCTGACCAGCACACACATGCATGTTGGAACTGAGCTAGGGCAACAGTTCGCATGCCAGCAGGTATGGCTCCGCATGTCACCTGTGGCACCCAAGCCACAGGTTCAGCATCATTGGACTAGAGGACCACTAAGGTCCCTTCGGACTTTGTTATTCTTTTACCCTAACAGTTGGTCCTTTCTTTATCCCATTTTTATCCATTAAAACCCACCACAGGTACAGGAAATTCTGAACCTACAACCAAATTGAGCCTAAATTTTTTTGTCGCCGAGGCAATCGTTAAGTGGAGGACTTAACGAAGCAGTGGAAGTGATGTGCTGTTTGGGCCTGGATGGGTGTCAACAGACTCAAACTCAACCCGGATAAGAGGGAGTGGCTGTGGGTTTTGCCTCCCAAGGACAATTCCATCTGTCCTTCCATTACCCTGGGGGGGATTATTGACCCCCTCGGAGAGGGTCCGCAACTTGGGCATCCTCCTCGATCCACAGCTCACATTAGAGAACCATCTTTCAGCTGTGGCAAGGGGGGCGTTTGCCCAGGTTCGCCTGGTGCGCCAGTTGCGGCCCTATTTGGACCGGGAGTCATTGCTCACAGTCACTCATGCCCTCAACACCTCGAGGTTCGACTACTGTAATGCTCTCTACATGGAGCTACCTTTGAAAAGTGTTCGGAAACTTCAGATCGTGCAGAATGCAGCTGCGAGAGCAGTCATGGGCTTACCTAGGTATGCCCATGTTTCACCAACACTCTGCAGTCTGCACTGGCTGCCGATCAATTTCCGGTCACAATTCAAAGTGTTGGTTATGACCTTTAAAGCCCTTCATGGCACTGGACCAGAATATCTCCGAGACCGCCTGCTGCCGCACGAATCCCAGCGACCGATTAGGTTTCACAGAGTGGGCCTTCTCCGGGTCCCGTCAACTAAGCAATGTCGGTTGGCGGGCCCCAGGGGAAGAGCCTTCTCTGTGGTGACCCCGACCCTCTGGAACCAACTCCCCCCGGAGATTAGAACTGCCCCTACTCTCCTTGCCTTTCGTAAGCTCCTTAAGACCCACCTTTGTCGTCAGGCATGGGGGAACTGAGACATCTCCCCCGGGCATATACAATTTATGAATGGTATGTCTGTATGTATATTTGTTTAGAAAATGGGGTTTTTAAAATATATTTAAACTATAATTTAGATTTGTTGTAAATTTTTTCACTTTGTTGTGAGCCGCCCCGAGTCTATGGAGAGGGGCGGCATACAAATCTAAATAATAAATAAATAAATAAATAAATAATATTCCTTTGCAACTACAACGGTCAAGGGCCTCTATATATAGCCCTTGACTTGCAACAGTTTCATTTAGTGGCCATTAGAATTTACAGCAGCCTTGAGAAAAGTGACCCATGGCTGTTTTTTTCAAACTTATGACCGCCACAGCTTCCCACATGATCAAAATTCGGACACTTGGCAACGGGCTCATATTTATGATGATCTCAGTTCTGCGCATGCATAGCAAGCAAAATCTCATGTGAAGATGCTCGCGTGGGCGAGATTTCAATGATTTTTGGTGATTTGTTTTTTCTGTGCATGTGTGCAAGTCTTCAGAGAAGGGCGGCATACAAATCTAAATAATAATAATAATAGTAGTAGTAGTAGTAGTAGTAGTAGTAGTAGTAGTAGTAGTAGAAGTACAGTGAACCCTCGATCATCGCAAGGGTTCCGTTCCAGGACCCCACGCGATGATCGATTTTTAGCGAAGTAGCGGTGCGGAAGTAAAAACACCATCTGCGCGTGCGCAGATGGTGTTTTTGCTTCCACTGCCGCCCGCCCTTCGCCCGCCCACCCCGTTGCTCGCGCCTGGGGTGCGCGCGCGCTTGGGGACTCCCTAGCTCCGCTTCCCAGCTGGGGAGCGGAGCTGGGATGTCCCCAAGCGCGCGCGCTTTCCCCAGCAACGCGCGCGCGGTGGGGACTCCCTAGATCCGCTTCCCAGCTGGGGAGCGGAGCTGGGATGTCCCCAAGCGCGCGCGCTTTCCCCAGCAACGCGCGCGCGGTGGGGACTCCCTAGATCCGCTTCCCAGCTGGGGAGCGGAGCTGGGATGTCCCCAAGCGCGCGCGCTTTCCCCAGCAACGCGCGCGCGGTGGGGACTCCCTAGATCCGCTTCCCAGCTGGGGAGCGGAGCTGGGATGTCCCCAAGCGCGCGCGCTTTCCCCAGCAACGCGCGCGCGGTGGGGACTCCCTAGATCCGCTTCCCAGCTGGGGAGCGGAGCTGGGATGTCCCCAAGCGCGCGCGCTTTCCCCAGCAACGCGCGCGCGGTGGGGACTCCCTAGCTCCGCTTCCCAGCTGGGGAGCGGAGCTGGGATGTCCCCAAGCGCGCGGGCACCGCCCGCCCGCCCACGCTGTTGCTGGGGCCGCTTCCCAGCTGGGGAGCGGAGCTGGGGTGTCCCAGGGAAGCCTCTGGGGGAAGGGGGAAGACCCAGGGAAGCCTCTGCCCGGTGGGGAAACTCCACCATCTACGCATGCGTGGAAGGGCACGCATGTGCAGATGGTGGAGTTTACTTCCGGGTTGAAAACTCGCGAAATAGCCCTTTCGCGATACTTGAGGACGCGAAACTCGAGGGTTCACTGTAGTAGTCTGTTGCTGAAGTTGTATTTTTTGCAGTCTAGTTTAGAGCGATTGACATTTAGTTTAAATCTGTTACGTGCTCGTGTGTTGTTACAGTTGAAGGTGAAGTAGTCACTAAGTGGAGATCCTAATTTTTATCACCAAGGTCAGGTTGAAACCATCAGTTTTATCCTCAAGGCCAGGCTGAAGCATCTGATAACTGCAGCGGTGGAATGCCTGCTGACTCACCTGAATCTTCCTGGAAAAGGTGATATAATTAGACGAGGAAACCCGGGGTTCCTAAACCACAAGGAAATCCCTTCCCGAGAGGGCATTCCCAGGTTCCCCTCACTGCTTATTGTCAGGTGTGAATGTTGTTGCTAGGACACCTGCCAGTAGACCTGGGTTTGCTGTTGTTGCTTCCGCTTCCCTATTGCTCCCCTTGGCAACCCTGATGTGGTTGTTGTTTACGTTGGGATTCCTGCCAGAGCAGGGGGTTGGACTGGAGCAGTGATGCCGAACCTTTTTTCCCCTCGGGTGCCAAAAGAGCGTGCGCAACAGTTCGCATGCCAGCAGGTATGGCTCCGCGTGTCACCTGTGGCACCCGTGCCACAGGTTCCCCATCCCTGGACTAGAGGACCGCTAAGGTCCCTTCCGACTTTGTTATTCTTTCACACTAATGGTCCTTTTTTATCCAATTTTCATCCATTAAAAACCACCACAGGTACAGGAAGTTCTGAACCTACAACCAAATTGAACCTAAAATTTTTGTTGTTCACTTTCCTATTAAAAACACTTCCCTCCTGGACCTTATTTAACCCTTTAACATATTTAAATGTTTCGATCATGTCCCCCCTTTTCCTCCTGTCCTCCAGACTATACAGATTGAGTCCATGAAGTCTTTCCTGATACGTTTTATGCTTATGACCTTCCACCATTCTTGTAGCCCGTCTTTGGACCCGTTCAATTTTGTCCATATCTTTTTGTAGGTGAGGTCTCCAGAACTGGACACAGTATTCCAAATGGGGTCTCACCAGCGCTCTATATATGACCATTGCTGCATCCCTGTGGTCGCATGATCAAACTTCGGACACTGGGCAACTGATCCGTATTTACGACAAGTAGCAGTATTCTGGGGTTGTGTGAAAGCCGGATTCACTTAATGACTGTGTTCCGAATTTAACCGTGGCGGTGATTCACTGAACAACCATGGCCAGAAAGGTCGTAAACAATGATGGGCCGATACCGGAACAATCAAGTGCTTCGCTCCGGTAGCAATTTTTGGGACGTGCACTTAGCTGCGCGTCCTTGATGTGCGCCCATGCGCAAGATTTGGCTTCTGCACATGCGCAGCAAGCAAGATGGTCACGCAAGCGAAATTTCGACAATTGTTGGTGATTTTTTTTTGCTTCTGCTCATGCAGGGAAGCAAAAATAGCGACAAAATCCACTGAAATCTCACTAGTGTGTGCGTTTTCATGTGAGATTTCGCTTGCTGTGCATGTGCAGAAGCCAAATCTCACGTGGAAGGGTGCATATGTGTCTGCCTGCTGCGCACACACCCCTGACGATCTTGGAAGGCACACCAGTAGCTCCAAAGATGACAGTTTTTCTCTGGTCATAAAGTCTCGCTTATGTTGTGGTTGGCTCTGGCCCAGCTCCTGCCCCAAGGAATGTGGAGGTGGATGCAGGGGAAACATCAACATGTCCTAGGCCTGTTTTATTGCCGATAGAGTCAGGTAGTGCAGTTTCCTCGGACAAAGAAGGTGGGGGAGACTTGGAAGAGGGGGGGCTTGGCACACAGCCCAGGAAGCCAATCACCATTATCTTTGGTTGATTCGGATGAGGAAGTGTTAGACTCACACAGGCACAGAATTATGCATCAAAGAGACCAATTGAAGAAATATTACAGGAGATAAGAGGGGCCACCTGTGTTTGGGTGGGGCTCCAGCAATTAGAGCTGCTGATATAAATAGCAGCGTGCTGGCTTGGCTGTTGTGGAAGATTATCTGATCGTTGTTTCTTCAGGACTGTGCTTTGCTGTTTCCAGACTTTGTTAATTTTTCACGACTTAGAAACCAAAGCAGAGCAAAGTGTGTGTCTTTCACTTCATGGAAGGAGGAGGGCTGTGACGTTCCTTCACAGCTGCTAGCTAAGTACTTAAGGGCTGATTAAGGGGATTGTACAGACTACCCGGTTGTTTTGGGACGAGTGCTCTTTGCAATACAAAAAGGGTGCTTTGTTTCTTTCGAATTTTTGTGATAAAGAACATTGTTTTTGAACTTTCAAGTGTGTGTGTGTGTGTGTGTGTGTCTGAAATTTGTACCCTTGAATTTTCGGGAGACTCATACCACAGAGCCTGGCAGAACAGCTTAGCTACAGACATATTGGAGCTCCGTTTCAGTCTTAGGTCAAAGCCTCCCTCCTCTGCGCCCTCACCCAGTGAGCTGAGGTGTGCTGAAGAGCCTCCAGTTCCAGTGGCAGTCTATCTGCAATAAAAAGTCTAGCCGGGAGATTTATGGACTATCTTGCATTTGATCTCACTGCATGAATTGACCCAGTGGATTCTCCAGTGAGATCTCACTCCCATCCGATAGCGAAAATGGAGTTGTGCATGCAGCATGCAGCTCCAGGGGGCTAGCGTGTGCACGGGTGTGTTGGAGTGAAGTTTGGCTTCTGCGCATGCGCAGGAAGCAAAAGGATGTGTGGGTGCTCGAGATTTCAGTAATTTTTTGCTTCCGCGCATCACCAAAATCTCGCGTGCCAATGCATCTTCTTGCAAAATCTGCTTTCTGCACATGTGCAGAAGCCAATGCACACGCATGCGCGCCAGATACACACGTGCGCGCACTGGTCCCCTGGAACTGAGCACACAATTGCACAAGAAGACGAGGTAAGCAGGAAATCCCACCTGTCCCCCCCCCTTTCCTCCCATTGGATCCGAGTTCCAATGCTCCCATTATGCACCATTCGGACGATGAAACATGGGGACTAGAATCCGTTACCCCCGTCGAAATAATCACCTGCAGGATCAGGAATTGGGGCTGGGAGGACTCCCCTCTCCATGAATCTTGGGGAAGGGGCTTCACCTGCCTGATTGGGAAGCAGCCAAGAAACCCAAAGAATCGGTCACTAGTGGCGAAAATGCACTCTGCGCATGCGCTGAAGGCTTTTTCACATGCACAGAGGGTTTAGAAAAGAAAAAATGGCAATGTCCCGGCAGGTGGGTGGAGCCTCACGCTGCTGCTGCTACTGGTATGCTGAACCGCTGGCAATGTTTCACCAACACTCCGCAGTCTGCATTGGTTGACGATCAACTTCCGGTCACAATTCAAAGTGTTGGTTATGACTTTTAAAGCCCTTCATGGCACTGGACCAGAATATCTCCGAGACCGCCTGCTGCCGCATGAATCCCAGTGACCGATTAGGTCCCACAGAGTTGGCCTTCTCCGGGTCCCGTCAACTAAACAATGTCGGTTGGCGGGCCCCAGGGGAAGAGCCTTCTCTGTGGCAGCCCCGGCCCTCTGGAATCAACTCCCCCCAGAGATTAGAACTGCCCCTACTCTCCTTGCCTTTCGTAAGCTCCTTAAGACCCACCTCTGTCGTCAGGCATGGGGGAACTGAAACATCTCCCCCGGGCAGATACAATTTATGAATGGTATGTTTGTATGTATGTGTGTTTAGAAAATGGGGTCTTTAAATGTTTTTAAACAGTAATTTAGATTTGTTGTAGATTGTTTTTTCACTTTGTTGTGAGCCGCCCCGAGTCTGCAGAGAGGGGCGGCATACAAATCTAAATAATAAATAAATAAATAAATGCCCACTACTAGTACGCCCGAACCGGGCTGAACCAGAAGCCTTCCACCGGGCCGGTAGCCGGGCCAACGGCCTGAAGGAGAAAATCCCTTCATTTGAAAGCAAATTCTTTCATTTGCAAAACAAAGTATGGAAGGAGCAGATCTCCCCCCTCCCCACACGCCAGGGGGTTCCCTTCCCAAACCCCCCATTTCAAATTCCATCAAGGTTTAGATGGAATTCTTTTTTTAAAAAAAAGAACCCTATTTTTTTCCCCAGAAAGGGCTATCCCGCCTCCCTTGCAAATGAGCTTAACCACAGTTCATTTCCCAAGCATGGAAAATTCTGACCATAAAATAAGGATTCCCAGCGCAGAGCTGAAAGGACTCACCTGAGAGGCCTGAGAGACAGACAGGAGCTTCTGCACCATGCAACACCTGTGGCTGGTAAGTCCTGGAAAGCTCTCCTTGGGTCTGGCAGGGCAGCCGGGTTGGGCTGCCTCTGAGCTTGGCACTTGGTGGGCAGAGGGCAGGGGACCAGGTTTGGTTATGTTGCATCCTTCCTTCCTTCCCTTCCCTTCCTCCTTTTCCTCCCTTCCTTTCCTTCCTTCCTTCCATCCTTTCCTCCTTTTCTCCCTTCCTTTCCTTCCTTCCATCCTTCCTTCCTTTCCTCCTTTTCCTCCCTTCCTTCCTTCCATCCTCCCTTCCTTTCTTCCTCCCTTCTTTTCCCCATTTCTATCTGCCTCTTTCTTTCCCTCCTTCCACTCCCTCATTCCCATCTTCCTTCTTTCCTCCCTCCCTCCCCCTCATTCTTTTTTCCTTTCTTCTTTCCCTCCTTCCTTCCTCCCTTCCTCCCTCCCTTCTTTCCTTCCTCCATTCCTATATCTTTTATTCCTTCCCTCCTTCTCCTTCTCCTCCCTTTCTTTCTTCTCCACATTCCCATCTCCCTCCATCCTTTCTTCCCCATTCACACGTCTTTCCTCTCCTTTCCTCTCCTCTCTCCTTCCTTTTCTTTCCCTCCCTAAGTCAATCTTGATTCCAGCTACTCTCAGTTAATCCCTGAAATGGATTATTCCCAAGTCAACTTTCGTGGGTACTTTAGTATCCAACTTTGGCCACTTGAACACCTGTGTATGTCAAGCGATCAAGGTGAGACATCCTTGCTTTAGATTCACGGGGGCTCTGTCTTTTCCAAACCCTTGTGCCCCAGTGTGCTGTGGAAAGGGATTGGAGTGTGCCTGTTGACCAGGGTTGTGAGTGTGTCAGTGAGTGACCGCAACCCAAACCGAACACAGTGAGCCTGTCTGTGTTTGTAAACTCCCGCAAAAACGTTCATTCGGTGAAATGGGTGTTTAGCTGCAATCTTCCTTTCTTTAAGACGGGGGCGCCCAAGAGAGGTGAAATGCTATCGGTTCAGACTCAGACCGGTTCACCCGAATCGGTAGTAAAAAAAAATGCTACCAGTTTGGGTGAATCGATATATCCAACGATCAGCTATGCAACGATCAGCTGTGCCGCAGCATCTAGATCAGTGGTTCTCAACCTGGGGGTCAAACAATTGTTTCACAGGGGTCGCCTAAGACCATGGGAGAAGACAAATTTCCCATGGCGTTAGGAACTAAAGCTTCTATTCTGGCGCCTTGGGACCAGGGGTGGGCTACCTCCTGGACCGGGGTGGGAACACAGTGGGATAAAAAAAATGGAGCTCCACCCCAAGGCACCCAATTTGCACTGAAATATATTGAAAGAAAATGCATAAGCCATGCCCACAGTGTGGTTGTAAAAAGTTTGGTAGCCCTTCACTGCTTGGAACACATTTTTACAATCCGACCAATCAGGTGTTTACAGTGGGGGTCTCCCTCTGACCTTCCGGCCAATCAGCTTAAAGCTCTGTTGGGAGAATTGGCGCTAGACTTATGGTTGGGGGTCATCACAACATGAGGAACTGTATTAAAGGGACGCGGCATTAGAAAGGTTGAGAACCACTGATCTAGATTATCTAGAAAGCAGGATTTGTTTGCTTTCTTGCTACCTGCCTTTGCAGACTCTGACGGCTTCCAAATGCTCCTTTTTTCGTGCTGCATCAGTGGTGGGCAGCAGCTGGTGAGCCCAGGTGCAGGGCTCCAGTAGGTTCCCAAATAAAAGGAGTTTTTATGCATATGCTCTGGGAATGTGTTGAAGTTCCAAAACTTTGGAAGGAAGTACAGAATGAAATAAATAATATGCTAAACATTAATTGGATAATTACAAGAGAATTAGCAATACTAGTTAAATATGAGGAATTACGAGACTTTATTCCCCCCCCCAATATATATTTATTAAATTTTTCCAATATTTTAATAGGCATCTAATCAGACAGTCTTTACTTAAAACATGGAAAGAGATAAGACATAAACATTATATAAAAATACCAAATTGGCTATCCACAATGGAAGCTCTAATATATCCAAATACAATAGAAAATTAAATACAAAGAAATATTAGATACGAACGGTAAACTCAAAAGTAGGGAAGAATTAATAATACAAAATATAAATATAGATTGGTGGACATATCTACAAATTAAATCTAGATATAAAAAGGATATGGAACAATCAGGTATAGAAAGAACTACCCAACCACTAGATAAACTATTGACAGGCCCAGAAGAAAAAGCAATATCTAAAATATATAAATATCTGATGGAATATGAAAGACCAGAGGAGATAGTTAAAGGTACAATGATTGCCTGGGCGAAAAACGTTGGGAATTACGAGACTTTAAAGAAATCAAAACAGCAGCTTTGGAAAGCGCTCAAGCAGTGGTGGTATTAGGGTGGAAGGATAGCAATAAATGGACAATCCAGAATTGGTACTGGTACATGGTGGACCACATCCACTTCGAAATTATGAAAATAAGATTAAATAACTTTGATGAAAATAAATTGGAGAAGCTGATGGCATGATAGAATAAGGTGAAAAAGTATATCTTAAGTAGAATTTATGACGACAATGTGAAAAATAAATTCCAATCACTTTTTGTATGAAATGTAAACTGGAGCTAAGGAAGAAATGGAAACTTATTGTAAAAAATATAACCCCCTAAATGGTGGAGGGGTTTTTATTGGTGTTGGGCACGTTTTCTTTTATGTATTTTTTGTTTATTGTTAATTTAGTAAATAAACCAATTAAAAAAAATATTAAACAGTAAGTCAGCAGCCGTGCACATGCGCAACCGAAATACTGGCGATTTTTGGCTTTTTTTTCCCCACCGTGTTTTTGCTTCCACACATGTCCGGAAGCAAAAAGGTGGTGAAAATTGACACAATCTCACACAAGGACGCTTGTGTGTGAGAGATTTGGAGGATTTTTGCCTCTTTTTTGGCTTCCGTGCATGTCTAAAAGCAAAAAAAGCCCAAATCTCAGACATGTGAGCCCATGCACCAGATGTGCGCACGCATGAAGCGCATCATCAGCACCAGCAGTGGCAGCCCATCACTGCACTGCACGGTTGCAGACTTCAGAGGATTTCACCCCTGGTGTTCAACGGTGGCGTCTTTAAGACTTGTGGACTTCAACTCCCAGAATTCCCCTCACCAGCAAGAGTTTACCAGCATTCAGCATGGATAGGATAACAAGAAACATGGGCAGACTATTCTATTTTTTGATGTGGGCTACTTTCATATTAGATAGAGGGAATGCGGACGACGTAATATATCTTGACTTCAGAAAAATGGGAATAGTTAGGGAATTCATGAGTCTTAAAACTCAGCAACACCTTTGGAAGAGTCGGGAAGCCCTCAAACCTCTGGAGAAAACCCCGATTTGCAGACTGGGACCCCTGCCCCATTGCCAGCCTGCCCTCCACTGCCCCCACCTCCAATTCTCTCCTTCCTTTTTCAGGCCGTCCTCAGCGTCCTGTTCTCAGCGCCCCTGTTACGCCAAGCACATGGGTGCTTTTCAAAGCATGACTGTTGCCATCACAGCCGGATTGACCAATTGGGGGCGGGCCTCCGAGTGCCAGAACCAATCCCCACCCCTCCCTCCCCCACGGATTCAGCCACGGGTTGCCGAGCGACGTCGAGCGGTACCGAGGCCCAACGATCCACCTCTCCTTGGAGTTACAAGTAAGGAAAAAAACCATCCATATAATTGAGCTTCATTGGGAATGGGGAGTTTTGCCCCATTTGATAAGTGAGGGACATGGTTATTATTATTATTATTATTTATTAGATTTATATGTCAATGTGAGAAAAGTATTATTTTACTGAAAGAGTAGTAGATGCTTTGAACAAAGTTCCAGCAGTCGTGGTTGGTAAATCCACAGTAACTGAATTTAAACATTCCTGGGATAAACATAGATCCATCCTAAGATAAAGTACAGGAAAATAGTATAAAGGCAGACTAGATGGAGACTAGGAGGTCTTTTTCTGCCGTCAATCTTCTATGTTTCTATGAATTACCGGTAAATTGCTAAAACTCCATTCATTTTTCTAAGACAGCCTTTGGATAGAGCAGGTTTGATTTCAGTGAAATTCCTCACGAAGCTGTCATCGAAACCTCATCTTCTACTAAACCTAGCTGCGTGTTTTTTTCAAACATGGCCCCTTTAAGATGGGTGGACTTCAACTCCCAGAATTCCCCAGCCAGCATGAATTCTGGGAGTGGAAGTTCACCCGTCTTAAAGGGGCCATGTTTGAAAAATATTAACCTACATAAATTGGTGCAATCTCTTCTGGGGGTCTCTCCTTCTTCTCTGTCCCCACCTCTAAGGGTCTCCTGCTTGAGCAGGGGGTTGGACTAGAAGACCTCCAAAGTCCCATCCAACTTTGTCATTCAGTTGATTAAATTCTTACCCATCCCGAAAAACCGAACGGGATCCATCTTGAAATTATTATTATTATTATTATTATTATTATTATTATTATTATTATTATTATGTCAGTACAACACAGCAAATGAGATCACTATGCTTTTTTGCTGTGTTGTACTGACATTATTATTATTATTATTATTATTATTATTATTATTATTATTATATATTAGATTTGTATGCCGCCCCTCTCCGTACACTCGGGGCGGCTCACAACAGTGATAAAAACAATACATGGTAACAAATCTAATAATTAAAACCTAAAATAACTGTTTTACATTAAAAAGTCTAAAAAGAAAAAAAAACCCCAATAGATAAAATAAATACACACAGGCATATAATACACAAAATTACATAGGCAATGGGGGGGATGTCTCAGTTCCCCCAAGCCTGACGACAGAGGTGGGTTTTAAGGAGTTTACAAAAGACAAGGAGGGTGGGGGCAGTTCTAATCTCTGGGGGGAGTTGATTCCAGAGGGTTGGAGCCGCCACAGAGAAGGCTCTTCCCCTGGATCCTGCCAGACGACATTGTTTAGTCGACGGGACCCGGAGTAGACCAATTCTATGGGACCTAATCGGCCGCTGGGATTCGTGCGGCAGAAGGCGGTCTCGCAGATATCCTGGTCCGGTGCCATGAAATCCCTAAGGTGCCATTTTTGCAAGAGGCAATTTGGACTTTTTTTTTTGTTTGAAGATGTTTTGCTTCTACTCCAAAAAGCTTTGTCAGCTCTGACTGGATGGTGGGGAATGGAAAGATTTTTTGGACTTCTTTTGCTCTTTTGTAATTTTTATTGTTGTAAGCTGCCCCGAGTCTTTCATGATTGGGCGCCATAGAAGTCAAATAAAATAAAATAAAATAAATAAATGTGCGCACAGCCACGTGGTGTGGGACGAAGCGAACCAGCGGTGAGGTAAGTTAGAACCAATCCATGAGCAAAACATCTTGAGGGAAAAAAAACAGGAAGTCCAATTGCCTCTTGAAAAAAACCCCCAGCACTTTTGAGACAAACATGAATTGGGTGACTGCAAATCTCTACAGGCCTCCATCTTGGAAAGGAGGCCACCCCTTCCCACAACCTCAGCTGGGCTTCTGGTGTGGTTGTTACCTGACTCTCCTTGTCTCCCCCAGGAAGGATTTCATCCCGACACGTTACCCGCAGAACCTCTGGCAGGCGTCTTGCTCTTGCGACCATTGTCTGTCCCTCAAGCCTTCCGTGCCACACCAGAAAATGAAGACCTACAACTCTTTGGACCCGAGGGGCAACTCCGTCACGGTGACGAGTAGCATTCTTGTCTTCTATCGGGTACAGTGTCCCGACCATCTGGGCTTGTATTATCTGCAACCTCAGAATTACGTGGTCAACGTCTCTTGCGCTTGCGTGGTTCCCATATACTCGAGCAAAGGGCAGGAGATTGTGAGGTCTTAAGAAATGAGAATAGCACCCGTCGCTTATGAATGGACTCCACCATTAGCAGCTCTTCAAATTCAGAATGGTGCTGAAAACAAGCCACTTACAACTGGTCCTCACATTTACGTCCCCAATGTCGCCCAAGGTCAAAATTCATGCACAGGTCATCCTCAACGTATGGATGAAAGCAACACAGCAGGAGAACAGCTCTAACCAGTGAAGGACTGCAATGTTTTTTACTCCCATTCTGTGGGCGTCGCTTATTTTGTGGGTGTGGTTTGACAACCATGTGACCAGGGAGGAGTGGCTTGACGATCATGTGATTGAGGGTAGCTTAAAAATCATGTGACTGGCTTAAAGGTGACTCAGGTCAAGGGTTTGCGCTAGAGTTAGGGTGCCTGGCCTCTCCTCGCCTCAAAGAGACACAATTTCCCTCTCTATTTACTATTACTGAACATCCAAAATATGCTATTTAATTCGATGTATATATACCATATGTGTACATACATATTACACACAGGCACACAAAAATATACATTATTTACTATATAAACTGTATGTGTATACGCACACACACACGCACAGCTTTTCTAAAATTATACACATTCAAACCCATTTACTGTGATAGGAAAAACATACCCAGAGCCTAGAAGGGGGGGGGGGGGGGAAATCAAATATTTTTCTACCGGTACTGTGTACCTGACCAATTTTTTTCTACCAGTTCTGTGTAACTGACCATACCTGTAGCAGCCCATCACTGGGTCTAACCAAACTCCCCTTTATTGCTCCAACTTTTATTTTATTTATTTTTATTTATTGATTTATTTTGTCCAATACACAATGAGGGTTTTAGTGTCCCCAAACATCCCCATGTTTAATACAAGTCCTGGAGCAAAGCTCACACACGCACCTTCCTCGGACCTCTGGCTGAGAGTAATCGAGTAAGCCAGGTTTGCAAAACAATAACCAAGGCTAGAAGTCCAGTAAGCCAGGTTTGCAAAATGGTAACCAGGGCAAGAGGTTCAGCCACGCAGGCAAATCGGGCAAAGCATCACAAAACAGCGCATCATCTCCCGGTGTCGGCAAGTACACGCAAGGCTCCACAGATGCCCCTCCTATTGGACTAACAGCGTAGCTAAATTTTATATTTTATGTATAATAAAATACGCGACTCATACAGTCTGCAGTATGATCGCAAAGGAGATGCATTAGAAATACCTGTGAATTTGAATAATATTTGCAGTATGATCACAAAGGAGATAGTGGTTTAAATGTATTAGAAATATCTGAATAATTTTTGTGGTTGGACACCCAGAATTGTAATTGTATATTGTTATGATGATGTGATGCCATATTTATTTATTTTTTGCTTTCAATTTATTTTATGTAGTGACTTTTTATGTTACTGATGTTACTTATCTTGGCTAATGAAATTTCTTCGGCTAAGATTCGAGAGCACCCTTTTTATACGTTCCTTTTCCCCATTCTCTTTGATAATGTATTTCCAAGAATATTTTCTTTGCACATTGCTCTTTTTCTTCTTCTTTTTTTGGTTATTAATGAAAAAGCAATAAAATATAACTAAATTAAAAAGCAGCTTGTTCCTTCCTTGGCAACCTTCTTAGACAGATCAGATAGGAAATGAGACCTAATGAACTAATTCTAAATTTATTATATTCACTGCAAAGTTTTGGAGAGAATTCCTCAAATTGGTCAGATCCACACAGGGGCATAGATAGATAGATAGATAGATAGGTAGGTAGGTAGGTAGGTAGGTAGGTAGACAGAGACAGACAGAGATAGATAGATAAATAGATAGATAAATAAATAGAAAGATAGATAGATAATAGATAGATAGACAGACAGACAATAAGATAGATAGACAGAGATAGATAGATAGATAGATAGATAGATAGATAGATAGATAGATAAATAGATAGATAAATAAATAGAAAGATAGATAGATAGATAAGATAATATATAGATAGATAGATAGACAGACAGACAATAAGATAGATAGATAGATAGATAGATAGATAGATAGATGGATAATAGATAGATAATAGATAGATAGAGAGAGAAAGATAGATAGATAGATAGATAGATAGATAATAGATAGATAGATAGATAGATAGATAATAGATAGATAGATAGAAAGATAGAGATAGATAATTGAAATGAAATGAAATAATGAAATAAAATAAAATAAATAAATAAATTTTGCAAGTCGCAAAGTACAAATCTCCTCTTTTATGGCCTGAAATGTTCCTTCAGAACATCTTTATCCATCCATGAGGCAGCTCTGGGCTAGGCTGTCTCTTATTTTATTGCAAAGAAGAGCAACTAAAAGCATTAAAGGCCCAGGGATTAAAACACCCGAAGAATGGTTGCAGGATTAGAGTTTGACCAGTCTAGAGAAAAGAAGGATTTAGGGGTGACATAATAATAATAATAATAATAATAATAATAATAATAGTAGTAGTAGTAGTAGTAGTAGTAGTAGTGTAGTAACAACAACAACAACAGAGTTGGAAGGGACCTTGGAGGTCTTCTAGTCAAACCCCCTGCTTAGGCAGGAAACCCTACACTACTTCAGACAGATGGTTATCTAACATCTGCTTAAAAACTTCCAGTGTTGGAGTATTCACAACCTCTGGAGGTAAGCTGTTCCATGGATTAATTGTTTTGATTGTCAGGAAATTTCTTCTTCATTCAAGTTACTTCTCTCCTTGTTTAGTTTCCACCCATTGCTTCTTGTTCTACCCTCAGGTGCTTTGCAGAATAGCTTGACTCCCTCTTCTTTGTGGCAACCCTTGAGATATTGGAACACTGCTCTCATGTCTCCCCTGGTCCTTCTTTTCATTAAACGAGCCATGCCCTGTTCCTGCACCCTTTCTTCATATGTTTTAGCCTCCAATACCCTAATTATCTTTGTTGCTCTTCTCTGCACTTTTTCTAGAGTCTCAATATCCTTTTTACACCGTGGTGACCAAAACTGCAGTACTCCAAGTGTGGCCTTACCAAGGCCTTATAAAGTGGTATTAACGCAATCCATTCCATTCCATTAATGGATTGATGAAATTTTAGAGGTTAAGCTAGAAAAAACGCCACAATGTTTTCTATTAGGTATTATTCGCCAACATTTAAATAAAAATTATAGTATATACTTGATCATTCACATTACCACTGCAGCAAGACTAGCCTTTGCCCAAACTTGGAAAAAAGAAAAAAATTCCACAAGCTGAATTAGTACTAGGAAAAATCATACAATGTGCAGAAATGTCCAAATTGACCCTAGAAATAAAAGGTAACGAGGAATCGCAATTTTATGATTGTTGGAATTTATTCTATTACTGGCTCGAAAATAGAAACAAAACTCGCTAAGTATACCATAAAACATCTATATTAAAAAATATAAATAAATAAATAAAGTGGTCTCCCCTGGCCTCTCCCTGCCCTGGCACTGTATCAAGTCCAAATCACCATGTTTTTGAAGCCATCCATGCTCCAAGGTCCCTTCTAGCTTTATTCTGATGGATTGATCAATCCATTATCTGACATTTCTCCAAGCAGCATTTACGGCAAGAAAGGTCATAAACTTGGACATGTTTTGCTTAGGAACAGAAATTCTGGTCCCCATTGCGGTTGTAATTCGAGCACAACCTGTAAAAGACATCTCTGATCATGTGCAAAGTTCCTTCTCTTGTAAGTCAATGATCCCACGCCTTCTCAAATCTAACCTTCATACTTACAACCAGTTCTGAAGTTATGAAAAGGACCCCCTTGGAAATATACAGGATCGTATTTTGGGAACCTGGCAACTAGTCTGTATTTACAGATGCTTGTAGCATCCTATGGCCTTGTGTAACTGATTTATGACAGTTCCCCCTCCCCACTTGTTTATTTTCAGGTTTTGGGAAAAATACCCATAGGAAACATTGGGTAGCTTAACAACTGCAGCAAAGAAGATCCTGAACTCAGGTCTGATTATATGACTTGTTTTATGACTCTCATTACTCATTCCAGAATATCATTTCATTTATGATACACCATTTGCGATAGATAGATAGATAGATAGATAGATAAATAGATAGATAAATAAATAGATAGATAGATAGATAGATAGAGAATAATAAATTGATAGATATAGCAGAGATAGATAGAGAAATAAATAGAGAAATAGATAGAGAAATACATAGAGAAATAAATAGATAGATAGATAGATGGATAGATAGAGAATAATAAATTGATAGATACAGTAGATAGATAGATAGATAGATAGATAGAAAGATAGAGAATAATAGATAGATACAGTAGACAGACAGACAGACAGACAGACAGACAGACAGACAGATAGATGATAGACAGTCAGAGAGAGACTGATAGCTAGGCAGCTAGCTAGCTAGACAGATGATAGATGATAGACAGACATAGATATAGCTAGATTATAGATGATAAATGATAGATAGACAGATAAGAAGGCAGCCAGTCAGGCAAGAAAACAGACAGATAGAGATTGATTAGATATATATTAGGTAAAGAGGTAGACAGGTGGATACATAAGTAAGAAATAATAGCGGCGCCCCCTCTTGGAAGCGAGGCAAAGCGCAGGCGCTCCGGCTCGCTCCCCGTTGCCCTCGGGCTCCCCCTGCCGGCTGCCGGCTCGCCTCTCCTTCCCCTCTCCCCGCTATCCTTCGTCCAACGTCGGGACAATCGAGCGCTTGTTCTCCGGTCGTCGGTCGCCTCCTGGCCCGGCCAGACAATCCTCTTTTGTCCGTCCCCGGCCGGGATGCCAGGGCGAAAGTGCAGGGGAAGGCGGCGGAGCTGGGTCGGATCCTCCTCCGAGGATTTGCCCGGCCCGAAGCCCCCCGAGGCGGCAGGATGGGCGAGCGGGAGCCGGCGAACGTCGAAGATGGGGGCTTCGCGCTGGACAAGGACTTTCTGCGCTCCCCCAAAGGGGTCCTGATGGGGGCCGAGCTGGTAAATCACCCAAAAGACCCCCCCCCTCCGAAACCCTCCCCCCATTCTTTTTCCAAACTTTGCCGACGGTCCCTTTTGGGCTTTTTTTTGCCTTCATCCCTTAGCTTGACTGAGAGCATCCTTCCTTCTCCTTCTTCCTGCCTTTTTCTTCCTTCTTCTTTCCTTTTCCTTTCTTCTCCTTCAATTTTCCTTCTTTCCTCCCTCCCTCCCTCCTTCCTTCCACTACTTCCATTTCCTCCTTCTTCCTTTTTTCCCATTCTTTCTCCTTCAATCTTCCTTCCTTCCTACCTTTCTTCCTTTTTCTTTCTTCTTTCCTTTTCCTTTCTTCCTTTCCCTTCTTCTCTCCCTCCCTCCCTTCCTATCTACCTCTCCTTCCATTTTCTTCCTTCTTCCTTCCTTTTTCTCTCTACCTTCTTCAATTTTCCTTCGTCACTGCCTCCCACTCCCTCTCCTTCCGTTTTCCTTCTTCTATTTTCTTCTTCCCTCTTCCTTTCCTCATTTCTTTTCTTCCTTCTTTTCCCTTCCTCCTTTCCGTTTTTCTTTCTTCTATTTTCACTTGTTCCACTTTCACATTTTTCTTTTTCTTTCTTTTCTTTTCTTTATTATTTATTTTATTAATTAGATTTGTATGCCGCCCCTCTCCGTAGACTCTATCTATCTATCTATCTATCTATCTATCTATCTATCTATCTATCTATCTATCTATCTATCTATCTATCTATCTATCTATCTATCTACTCTATCTATCTATTATTTTCTATCTCTCTATCTCTATCTATCATCTATCTATCTATCTATCTATCTATCTATCTATCTATCTATCTATCTATCTATCTATCTACCTACTGTATCTATCTATTATTCTCTATCTATCTCTCTATCCATCCATCCATCCATCCATCCATCCATCTATCTACTGTATCTATCTTTCTATCTATCTATCTTTCTATCTATCTATCTATCATTTTTTCCTTCTCCTTTCCCTTTCCTTCCTTCCTTCCTTCTTTCATTTTCCTTCTGGTTTCCCTTCCTTCTCCACCTTCTCTCTGCAATGGCTGATTCTGTTCCCCCCCAAAAAATTAATCCATCCTTCTTGCCTTCCCTTCTCCCCTCTCTCTTCGCACTCCCTCAATTGGACGGTTTTCTAACTCCACTTTCCATCGTTCCCTCCTGTGAGGAACCCAGCCCCAGATAGCCAGGAAGGGAGTAGATCTCTTTTCTTCCAGAATTAGAGGTGATGGGACACATACACAAAAAATGCGGAAGGGGGTAAAAAAATGTCCAGAGATCAATGACTAATTTTCTGTACGGCCGTACTACAATTCCCATCACGCAAAGTATTGACATTGTGATGAGGCTGGCTTGGGAGGGTGAGGTAGAAAAACCTCTTGATTCAGGGAAATATTTATATTTATAAATACAATATTTATATATACAGTAATATAATATTTATAGTTATAAAACCAATATTTCCTAATTCTTGGTTGCTTGGAAGATGCGTGGACTTCAGTTTCCAAAATTTTCCCCATCCTGAAGGAGAAAGCTGCCCCTGTTGAACATCTGCCTGTCCTTAAAGCTCTAAAAAGCACAGGTGACCAACAGAGGGGTTAAAAATGTGTGGACTTCGAATCCCAGAATTCCTCAGTCAGCCATGAGAGACTTTCACAGTCAGTCAAGGCAACCAGATTTCCTGGGGAATTCTGGGAGTTGAAGTCCACCATCCTTAAATGATTATAATTGTTTATTTATTGATTGATTGATTTTGTCCATTACAAAAGAGTCGGGGTGGCGCAGCAGGTGGAGTGCTGTGCTGCCGGCCACTGAAGCTGACTGTAGATCTGAAGGTCAGTGGTTCAAATCTCATCTCCGGCTCAAAGTTGACTCAGCTTTCCATCCTTCCGAGGTGGGTAAAATGAGGACCCGGATTGTGGGGGCAATAGGCTGGTTCTGTTAAAAAGTGCTATTGCTAACTTGTTGTAAGCCGCCCTGAGTTTAAAGAGAAGGGCGGCATAAAAATCAAATCAATCAATCAATCAATCAATCAATCAATCAATCAATCAACAAAAAAACAAAAAAACGACACAAAGAGGGTTATAGTGGATATACATATAGTAAATATATAATGAAGGTTATAGAGGATATATTCATAGAAAGATATATCTAAGAAAGAATAGAAGATATAGGAATAAAATATATCAATGAAAGAATAGAAGAAGAGATATAGGAATAGAAGAAAGGTTTAGGAGATATAGGAGAGCAATAGGACAGGGGACGGAAGGCACTTTAGTGTACTTGTACTCACCCCTTACTGACCTCTTAGGAATCTGGAGAGGTCAACCGTAGATAATCTAAGGGTAAAGTGTTGGGGGTTTGGGAATGACACTATGGAGTTCGGTAATGAGTTCCACGCTTCGACAACTCGGTTACTGAAGTCATATTTTTTACAGTCAAGTTCAGAGCAATTAATATTAAGTTTAAATCTGTTGTGTGCTCTTGTTGTAACTTGTTGTTGTTGTCGTCGTAACTTTGAAAAACTGTCACCTAACTTAGTCACCTTTTCCCATGCTGTTGTAACGAACACTAAATGAAATGACAAAGTAACTCCGGGCTGGGGAATTCTGGGAGTTGAAGTCCACATGTCACCAAGCATCCAAGGTTAATAAATACGTTTTGTAGTGTTTATGGTGAGTTCCAGTATTGGGTTGCTACCGGTACAGATGATGACGGCGCACCATTAGTGAAAGCTGTGCTGTGCACACAGCTTCTGTTCTCCCGCGTACGTGCGCGCACATGTACGTTTTTCGTTTCTGTATACGAGCAAGAAGCAAAATCACTTTGTGTGAGAGATATTTTGGTGATTTTTTGCAGCAAAAAAATTGCCAAAATCACTCTCTCTCGTGCGTCCCCTCGTGAAATTTTGTTCCCTGCGCATACGCAGAAGCAAAAAAATTACCAAAATCCCTCTTGCACGCGCATCCCCTCATGAAATTTTTTTACAAAATTTTTTTTTTACTATATATAAATACATTGAAAACATTAATTCACATACTTATATGAGATTTTCATACGCACCGGAATTCATTAGTCTGTCATTTTGTATGTGCAGGAAGCAAAAATCTCACAAGGGGACACATGCGCACAAGAGAGTTCAGTGATTTTTTTTTTGCTTCTGTGCATGCGCAGCAGCAAAAAAATTGACAAAAATCTCTTTCCGCATACGCAGCAACAAAAACACGCTGAGATGTGCATGCGCGCATGCAGGAGAACAGAAACTCTGTGCACAGCTCACTGGTAGCGGCAGTAATGGGAATCTACCCCTGGTGGATTCCCATTGAATCAAAAATCTACAAATTCAGATTTAGGGAGAAATGTTTTACCGTTCACACATTACCTTCTACCTCCTTCTTTCAGGGTCTCTGTTTCCTGGTTTTCTTGCTGCTCACGGTTTCTGTTTCGGCCTACATGGGTGCTGCCTTGCTGGAGATGTTGGTCACTCTGACTTTCCTGGGTTTGAGAGCCACGTACTACCACGAACGTCTGACCCGGGTCAACTGGCCCTGCCTGGTGGGTAAACCTCTGGGTTAGAGGTAGTAGTGGATTCCTACCAGAACATTAAAGGAAGCCGCAACAGTAGCAAAAGTTGAGCTTCATGCGCAGCTTTGGGTGTCTTGTGTGCTAGTGTTTTTGCTTCTGTGCATGCACAGGACACAAAATCTCATGAGGGGACACACATGTGAGGTTTCAGTGATTTTTTGCTTCTGCGCATGTGCAGGAGCAAAAAAATCACAGAAATCTCTCGCGTATGTGCAGGATGCAAAATCTCAAGGAGGGACAAACATGTGAGATTTCAGCAATTTTTTGCTCCTGCGCATGCGTCGAAGTAAATAAAAATCACTGAAATCTCTCGCATATCCGCAGGATGCAAAATTTTAAGGAGGGACACACATGTGAGATTTCAGCAATTTTTGGCTCCTGCGCATGCGCTGAAGTAAAAAAAAATCACCGAAATCTCTCACGTATGCGCAGGACGCAAAATCTTAAGGAGGGATGCACATGTGAGATTTCAGCAATTTTTCGCTTCTGCACATGTGCCGAAGCAAAGAAAAAGTCACAGAAATCTTTTCTGCGCATTACTTTGGGAGATTTTTGCGTCCTGCGCATGTGCAGAAGCAAAAACTCACTGGAATGCACACATGTGAATCCAAAGCTACGCACTAGTAGCAGCGGTAGGAGCAATCTGCCCCTGGGTTAGTGTCAGCGAAGTCCCTTTCCCTGACAAGTAGCATTGGAGATAACTGGATAGCACTGAAGGGCATTGAAGAGTGTGATCCATAATTTTCTGCCTTTTTTTTTTTAAAAAAAATCATTTTAAGGGGTTTTAGGGTTTTGGGAATGGACTCCCACACTGATTTGGGGACTTTTTCCCCTCTCTGCAGGATTTCCTTCGGTGCGTCAGCGCGGGTATTGTCTTCGTCGTGGTGGGCTTCGCCGTCATTGCCACCAACCATGAGGGATCGGCCGTGTCAGCCTTTGTGAGTGACCGCCTTTCCTCCCGATCGGCTCCTTACCATCGGGAGTTCTGGGAGATTTGGAACTCAGAATCTCAGATTCTGAATTTGGGAATTCCGGGAGACCGTATTCCAGATCTCTGATTGGCTCATAAGGAGGGGTGGAAAATGTCCATTTGGGAGTTGTACCTGTTGAACCAAAGCTTTTTACAATCAAATCCTTTTTACACTTGTGTTTTAGTATTTTATTATTTTGTTATTTTATTTACTTATTTACTATTTTATATTTATTATATTTTAGTTTAGTTTATTATGTTACCTTAGGTTTTTATTTTTTACATATTTTAATTTAATTTTATTATGTTATACTTTGTTTTATTAGTTTAGTTTATCGGTCTTTATTTTATTTATGTTATATGAGGTTTTTATTCTATTTTTAATTTTACTTTACTTTAATTCAGCATTTTATTTTATTTCAATTTAGTTGAATAGTTTGTTTTATTTTATTTATAGCATGTTTTTATTAGTTCCATTTTATTTTATTACTATAGTTTATTTCAATTTAAGTTTGTTAGCTTCTTTTATGCATGTTGTTTTTATTTTATTAGTTTATCTTATCTTATTTTATTATATTATATTTTATTTCAATTTATTTTATTAGTTTGTTTATGTTATGCATTTTATTTTATTTCAATGTAGTTTAATTTATGCTATATGGTTTTTACTTCCTTTTATATTTTATTTTATATTATTAATTTATTTCATTTCATTTTAATTTCATTTTATTACTTTATTTATCATTTTATTTAATTCTTTATTGTGCTTTACTAATAACTGCAGGTAACTCAATAGCCAACACTACAGCCTCCTCATATTTTCCCCGTAATAACAACTCTCTGCAGCAGGCTGACTTGAGAGAAGTATTTATATGTCACCCACCCCATTCTCAAGCAAATCTGGGCAGCCTAAACATTGAATAAGTAAATTTATGAATATTTATGTATTATATACAAGACCTAAAGGAGCAGAGCTTGGGTCAAATGGGTGCCATTATGATTTTTTAAAAAACTCCTTCCATTCCCTACTGCAAATTACCGGTAATTTTTCCCCCCGGAGGCAAATCTAAGAAAATTCCCATGCAAGTGTCCATGAAATGTTAATTTTGGACTTAACTAAAAAATGTGTATTTTTTCCAAATTGGAGAACCCTTCAAACTCTCAGGCTTTGCTTCTCTGCTTCATGCCAGGTTTTCAGTCTTATTCTAATTGGAATTTTCTGCTTGGACGCCTACAAAACCTACCAAGCAGAGATGGGACCGGAAGAAGGTGAGCAGATCGAATGAATTTATAGAATTGGTGCTTGTTTTGCTGCGGCCATGCTGAGTAATTTTTATTTTATTTTATTTTATTTTATTTTATTTTATTTTATTTTATTTTATTTTATTTTATTTTATTTTATTTTATTTTATTTTATTTTATTTTATTTTATTTTATTTTATTTTATTTTATTTTATTTTATTTTATTTTATTTTATTTTATTTTATTTTATTTTATTTTATTTTATTTTATTTTATTTTATTTTATTTTATTTTATTTTATTTTATTTTATTTTATTTTATTTTATTTTATTTTATTTTATTTTATTTTATTTTATTTTATTTTATTTTATTTTATTTTATTTTATTTTATTTTATTTTATTTTATTTTATTTTATTTTATTTTATTTTATTTTATTTTATTTTATTTTATTTTATTATTTTATTTTATTTTATTTTATTTTATTTTATTTTATTTTATTTTATTTTATTTTATTTTATTTTATTTTATTTTATTTTATTTTATTTTATTTTTTACTTTACTTTACTTTACTTTACTTTACTTTACTTTACTTTACTTTACTTTACTTTTTACTTTACTTTACTTTACTTTACTTTACTTTACTTTACTTTACTTTACTTTACTTTACTTTACTTTACTTTACTTTACTTTACTTTACTTTACTTTACTTTACTTTACTTTATTTTATTCATTCATTCATTCATTTATTTATTTATTTTGTCCAATTCACAATAATACACAATGAAGGTTATAGAGGATATAGTAGAGAAGAAATACGAGATGTAGGAGAGACTATAGGACAGGGGATGGAAGGCACTCTAGTGCGCTTATGTACGCCCCTTAAATTGGGACGGAGCTGGTGTGAAAAAAGCCAAACCCAGATTGACCACCTGGAAGGGGGACCACCAGTAGTGGGTTCTAAAACCCTTCACTAGTGGTTTGTCTGCCCCAGGCGGGGATTCCTCCTCGCCGGCGTTCCCAGAGCGCTCCCGGTGACTGGCATGGACACATGTGCATCCAGAGGGCGGGTGCATGTCAGCGTGAGATTCAGCTTCTGCACATGCGCCGGAAGCCAAATCTCACATGAGGATGCGCGAGCGAGCGAGATTTCGGTGATTTTTGCTGATATTTTTGCTTCTGCATATGCAAACATCAGGAAATATCGCCAAAACCACCCTTGCACACAAGTCGTCTCACAAGATTTGGTTTCTGGCACATTACTGGTGTTGTTCTGCATAATAATAATAATAATAATAATAATAATAATAATAATAATAATAATAATAATAATAATAAAATATTAGATTTGTATGTCGCCCCTCTCCGAAGACTTAGGGTAATTCACAACAATAATAAAAAACAATATTATAGCAAAACAAATCTAATATTAAAAAGAAGCATATAAAAACTCTATCATATTTAAAACCAAACATAAAATATAAAAAGCCTGGGGGAAAGGTGTCTCAACTCCCCCATGCCTGGTGGTATAGGAGGGTCTTGAGTAGTTTACGAAAGACAAGGAAGGTGGGGGAAGTTGATTCCAGAGGGCCGGGGCCGCCACAGAGAAGGCTCTTCCCCTGGGGTCTGCCAAATGACATTGTTTAGTCGATGGGACCCGGAGAAGGCCAACTCTGTGGGACCTTATCCATTGCTGGGATTCGTGTGGTAGCAGACGGTTCCAGAGGTACTTTGGTCCAGTGCCATGTAGGGCTTTAAAGGTCATAACCAACACTTTGAATTGTGACCGGAAACTGATTGGCAGCCAATGCAGGCCATGGAGTGTTGTAGAAACGTGGGCGAATCTGGGAAGCCCCACGATGGCTCTCGCGGCCGCGTTCTGCACGATCTGGAGTTTCTGAACACTTTTCAGAGGTAGTCCCATGTAGAGAGCGTTGCAGTAATGATGAGGGCATGAGCGACTGTGAGACAATGACTCCCTGTCCAAATAGGGCCGCAATTGGTGCACCAGGCGAACCTGGGCAAACGCCCTCCTCGCCACAGCTGAAAGATGATGTTCCAATGTCAGCTGTGGATCGAGGAGGATGCCCAAGTTGCGTATCCTCTCTGAAGGGGTCAGTAGTTCCCCCCCAGGGTGATGGACAGACAGATGGAATTGTCCTTGGGAAGCAAGACCCACAGCCACTCCGTCTTGTCTGGGTTGAGTTTGAGCTTGTTGACACCCATCCAGACCCCAACAGCCTCCAGGCACCAGCACATCACTTCCACATCTGCAGAAGTGCTCCAGGTGGGTGGGCAGAACCTCCCATTGCCAATACTACCAGTTCTTAAACCGGGCCAAAACAGGAGCAACCTACCGCTAAGAGACCATCAAGCGATATCTGGAGTGTTGTGAGTGGTGAGGAAAGCCAAATCATGGCTTTCCTCACCACTCACTTTGGGGAGGAAAATTGGGGATTACAAGGATATATCCTTGTAATTCCCAAATTTGGAATGAAATCTGATGACAGATTCTCCTGAAAGGTAGAATCATGATTTAATTCGGACTACGAGCCCGGGAAAGAATAAGAGGGAGCTGATTGGAGACTATGCAGAGGTCTTGATTGATATTTAGTTGGCGTAATTATCAATAAAAACGGATACTCTGTCATCTCCACTGCCATTACTCAATCTCTACAACATTAAGACGTGTGGACTTCAATTTCCAGAATTCCCTAGCTGTGAATTCACCCAGCTGTGCTGGCTGGGGATTTCTGGGAGTTGAAGTCCATCATCCTCCTCATCTTTTAACAACTCCATCATCCCTTGCAGGGTGGAGCTTCGGCAACTGAATGGAGCTAGAGGAGTGTTCAATGGCCGGATGCTTTTCCTGTCGCCAATGTGAAATTTTGTTCAGCAGATATATACTCATTGTACCCAGAGAGAGAAAATTATCCACCTCTACCTAGGATTGAACTCACAGCCTCCTGATTGTAAGAGCTCCAACCAAGTTTCTTTTCCTTTTCTCTTACAGACCCAGAGCGTCGGTGAATTTGCATGTTCATAAGTCCCTGCCTCAGTTCTCCAACTTCCGTATCCACCTATGGAGATGACTCCCATCTTTCCTGGAGACTCCGGATCCGTGTTTTTTGTAGATTATTTCCAGATTTAATTTGCCGAAAAGACAAGATTAAAATTGCTTCGGATGCGATACAATAGGCCTCACGTTTCCAGCGATTAGATACGTGTGTAGGAAGAAGTGAACACAGATGTCTTTTACTACTAAACATATCTACACTACTAAATCTCTCGTGTCTGCCGGTTTGTAACGGTGCTTCGTGGGGCAACAGTTTGCGGATTCATGTGCTTCAAAGTCATGTGACTTAAAGCAGGCGGGGTTTCCATCTATCGACGCTACTGGAACGCTCCTGGAGATGGGCGTAGGCGTGCGGGCATTTAGCAGGTGGGTGCAGGTGTCCACGCACAAGGTTCGGCTCCTGTGCATGCAACAGAAGACAAATCTTGTGTGAGGACATGTGTGTGAGTGAGATTTTGGCGATTTTCGCCTATATTTTTGCTCCTGCGCATGCGCAGAAGCAAAAAATCCTGAAAATGGGCAAAATCTCACACACAAGAGGTCCTTGCAGAAGATTTCACATCTGTCACATGCACAGAAGCCGAATTTTGCATGGGCATGTACATGCACATGTTGGGGGCATGGAGTGTGCACATCTCCATTACCACTAATGGATCGCTGATCCCACCCATACCAGCTGCAACCCATTACTGACTTAAAGATTGTGTCAAAAATCTGGGATACAGGATTCTTGTGGGGTTGAATTTTTGGCAAAGCCTTGGCCGCTTTGGGGGTGATATACTGCCATGCTTGCTGTTGGAAATCAGCTATGGTGATGTGATTTCCAACAGGCCTCCCAATTTCCCACAAAAACAGTCACTGGGGAAGCCTGCAGGAAAACGAGTCACAATCATTGGTTTTGGGGTTTTTTTTGCCAGTTTTTCTGTTTAGAGAAGGAAACCTCTCTGAAACAGATGAATTTTAATTGCAGGCTTCCTAGTAGAACCCTTGACCCCCCTGAATCAGGAGGTTATCCTAGAGGTCATCCAACCCAACCCTTTCAGAGTCGGATAATTGGGAACATCGCTAACGAGACCTATTCACTTCTGTTTGAAGAACTACGGTGAAGGAAAGCTCACCACTCCATGTGGCTACTTGTTCCTCTAGCTCAAGGCTCTCCAATTAAGATGTGTAGACTTCAACTCCCAGAATTCTCCAGCCAGCCACACTAGCTGAGGAATTCTGGGAGTTGAAGTTCACAAGTCTAACCAAAGTTGGGGACACCTGCCCTAGCTGATGCCTTACAACTTTAGGAAGTTTCTCTTGATTTCTAGGGTCTACCTCAGTGTAGCCACTTTAAGCTGTGTGGATTTCTTCAACTCCCAAAATTCCAACAGCCAGCCAGAATTCTGGGAATTAAAATCTACACCTCTTAAAGGGGCCATGACTAAGAAACTTGATATTGTCTCCTTGTGTACAGAAATGCTAAGTAGGCACCAGTGGTGAAATTCAATTTTTTTTTCTTAATGGTTCTGTAGGCGTGGCTTGGTGGGCGTAAAGTCATGTGACTGGGTAGGCGTGGCCAACTTAAAAAAAAACTTTTAAAGTATTTTTTAAACTAACCAGTTTCTCCCAAACTGGTAGTTATAAAAATGCTTTTAAAAGTTCTTTTGACAATCAGCTGTGAAAATCAGTTGTGCCTGCAATCATCAGAACCTTTAAAAAAAATCTTTTAAAGCATTTTAACTACCTATTCGCCAGAACCGGTTGTAAAATGCTTTAAAAAACAAAAAGGGGTGGGGGAGGAGAGGGGGGTTCTGACAATTGAGTGGCACATCTGATTCACAGCTGATTATCAGAACCAGTCGGTCAACTAATTGTTCCTCGGGATCCTTGAATCTACACTTAGCCAGGACAGATCGGAGGCGAGTAACGAAGTCGTTGGTTGACTCGCCTTCAGATTGGCGCATTTGTGCAAATTGGTGGCGGTAGACTCGAACAGGAGTTGTCGGCTGAAAGTGAGCAGCAAGCTTGGCTTGAAGTGTTGACCAAGCAACGGTTTCTAAAGTATCTGGGTCGACGAGAGTGGAGGCTAAGCTATAAATTGCTGGTCCGCAATAGCTTAGGAAAATAGCCCGTTTCCTGTCGTCATCTGCATCTTGTAGGTTGCTCGCTTGTAGAAAAATTCTAAATTTGGACATGTATGATGTCCAGGATTCCGAGTCTGGATTGAAGAACGGTGGTGGTGGAGCCATGACCGAACTCATGGTTGCTTGGTGGGAGTTCGACCTCCTCGTCGCGACTGTTAAATCACTGCACCGGAGACTTCTGTTTGTTCATAACACGTTTATTCACAACACACAACAAGCAAGCGTTCTCCTGAAAAGCAACTCCCAACAAGGGAAACGGCTAACCCGTGGCCCTTTGTTCTGTCTGGGTTCCCCCCGACGTCAACACCAACTAAAAAGAGTAGCCAGACACGCTGGTAAAAAGCAAAGTCATTTTATATCTTTGAAAACAAACACAGATAACAAAAACTGTTCTTACAAACTGGAATGCTATGAAGCTTCACAGAAAAGTCACGACGGCCAGACAATACAACAGGCTTCTTGCTGGCACACACACCACTGTAGATAATAAAACCCATGCCTCTCCCAAGTTTTCAGCCTTCGAGGCCACAAGCCAGAATCAGAGACGCCAAGGATCGAAGCAAGGTCACAGGACTCCCAAAAGATAACTCTCCACAATACAGGAAGGGCGGGCCTGCCTTTTCAACCTTTCTGAGGAGAACCACACCCAAACCCAGCTGTTGCCTATTAGGGATGGAAATACCTGGCTAATTGTCCCCTTCTTTGTGCTGCCCTTCTCTGCCTTATATCTATGATGGCTTGTGCGTTCTCATCTAATGATTCCAGGCTACTCGCTGGGGAGAGCTCCCCCCCGGGGGTCTCAGGCTGCTCTCCCTCCTCCTCGTCCTGACATTCCTCTTCCCCGTCTGCCTGGTCCTCCTCCTCCTCCTGTTCCTCGTCCTCCCCCTCTGAGCATGGAGCCGGCAGAGTTCCAGCCGTTCCCTGAGGAGCCTGAGACTGAATCACAACACCCTATTTATACCTTTTCTTATATGTGGGCTTTCTAACTGACAACTGTTTAACTTTGGGGGCAACTTACATTTAGCCGCGTCTTAACCAATCAGTGAATTTCTTCAATTTGTTTAAACGAACACAACACTTTTAAAAAACAAAATTGTTTAAAAAAAAAATGATTGATTCGGGCGAACTGGTAACATTTTTACTACCAGTTCGGGTGAACTGGCCTGAACCAGTAGCATTTCACCCCTGATATGTGCCTTTCAAAACTGGGTGTGGAAGTAGTACTGATCTGAAGGTTCAAGGAACTCCTAACCCTTGCTCCAATCAGACAAAAGTGCAGAAAAACCAACCAGAATTCACCCCAGTCGTAGTATAATATTTTGCATTAATATTCAGAAATCCAGGAACAAGAAGTCCTTTGACGCTAGAGTTGGACACAGATGTGAATTGCGTCGTACATTATTACGATGGAAAGGTCCGTAATATAGAGTGAATGGCCTTTTGTGTAGCAGTGGGCGTGAGGGCTGGGCTCGGGTGAACATCGGCCTGCAGAACGAGTGTGAATTGAGTGTTTGTGTGTGTGTGTGTGTGCAAAAAAAAGGTTTTAAAACTTTTGCGAGACGTGGAATCTCTCAATAAAAGAATCTGAAGAAATTCCTCCCCAATGAGATGAAATTGGATGGGGTTGAACTTTTGAATTTCTCTATTGCTTCTCCCAAAAAAATCTCATCAATTCACACAATAAGCCAAAATTGTGGAAAGCTGGTTTAGAGAACTAGATTTGATGAGCTGCCCAGGATGAGGCCAGGCTACAAAAAATTGTAGTCCTTGACTTACAATCTCTTCGTTTAGTGACTGCTCACAGCAGTGAAAGAAGTGGCTTATTTTTCACACTACTTGTGAGTGGTCATTTTAATGACCCCTGTAACCCCTTGCAGAGTGGAGTCTTGAGCAACTGAATGAAGCTAGCAGAATGTTTTTTTACTGGCCGGATGCCATACCTGTTGCCAATGCGGAGTTTTGTTCAGCAGATATATTCTCATTGTGCCCAAAGAGAGAGATTTATCTGCCTCTACCTAGGATCGAACTCACAGCCTCTTGCTGGTGAAGTGAGAGCTCCGCCTCCACCGTACCACTCACTACATGCGCATGGTCATGTGATTGACTGTGGCCAAAGGGGGCAAAGCTCATTTAACAACTGTTCTTGCTTAACAACGGAGATCTCGTGCTCAAGTGTGGTTGTTAAATTGAGGACGAGCTGTAAAAAGGAGAATTGTACAACTAGTCCTCAAGTTACAGCCTGAATTGAACCTGGCATTTATGGTCACAAGTGGTAAAAATGAGTTACCCTCGCCCTGAGTAAGTTTGCCCCATTTTATGACTTTTCTTGCTAAGTGAATCACTGCTGTTGCTAAATGAGGAACATGGTTGTTAAGTGAATCCATTTTCTCCGCCGACTTGGCTTGTGAGAAGATTGCAAAAAGAGGAATCACATGACCCCACGAGGCTGTGAACTGTCGTAAATGTGAATCAGTGGCCAAAGTGTTCGAATTTGGGTGGCATGACTCCGGAAATGCTGCAATGGTCATAAGTGTGAAAAATGGTCATAAGTCAATTTTTCAATGCTGTCACTTTAAATGGTCACTATTATAAGTTGAGGACTCCCTGCATTTGTTTTTCAGTTGCTTCTCAACACTGTTCTTTCTTTCTTTCTTTCTTTCTTTCCTTCCTTTTTTCTTTCCTCCCTCCCTCCCTCCTTTCTTTCTTTCTTTCTTTCTTTCTTTCTTTCAACTTTTTGCAGGTTGTGCCTCAGAAAAAAAATTTGGCTGCCAAATCCACTGTTAATTTCTCATCTAAACCAATAATTATTACCAAATTAGATGTCAGCTTGATCTCACTGTTAAATGATGTACCAGGTTGGAAGGGGGAATAATTCCAGTTTTGTTGGTTAAATTAACTCCAGGCCAATCCTTTCCTTTCCATTTATAAAAAAAACTGACTGTAATACTTAACATAGCCCCCCAGGGGAGCCATCTCCCAAGGAATAACTCTAGGGCAGTATGGCAAATTTGTGGCACTTGGAGCCATATCCACTGGCACATGAGCTGTCGCCCTAACTCAGCTCCAATGTGCATGTGTGTGCAGGCCAGCTGATTTTTGGCTCACACAGAGGCTCTGGGTGGGCGTTTTTGGCTTCCAGAGAGCCTCCTTTGGAGCCTGGGGAGGGCAAAACACCAGCCTATTGGGCCCACCAGAAGTTGGGAAACAGACCACTTCCAGCCTCCAGAGGGCTTCTTGGGGTGGGGAAAGCTGTTTACGTCCTCCCCAGGCATTGAATTATGAGTGTGGGTACTTGCGCATGCACAAAAGTGCATGTGCACACTCCTTCGGCACCAGAGGGAAAAAAGGTTTGTCATCACTGCTCTAGGGCATGGAATCTAATTTCGCCTGCAGATGCCAACTCTAAACATCAGGGGGTGCTGTCGACCAATGCAACTTTAGAATTAAGAGCTAGGAAACCATTAATTTTTTTAAAAAGTAACCTTGTAAGATACAGTGGTACCTCGGTTCTCGACCACAATCCGTTCCAGAAGTGTGGTTGAGAACCGATTTGGTTGAGAACCGAATTAATTTATCCCATAGGAAATAATGGAAATGGATTTAATTGGTTCCCAGCCCATTGACTTGCTGGGAACCAATTAAATCTACAGTATTTCCTCTATTTCCTATGGGATAAGGATCTGAGGGGACGGGGTGAGAGGGAATGGGAGTCGGAATCCCGACACGCCCCTCCTGGCCGCCCTCTTAACAGCCTCCCAGTCTCTACCTTGTAACTGCTCCAAGCTGCAGGAAGGGTAGGACTGGCTGCAATACCGGCAGTTTTGGGGGGCTCCTTTCCTCAGCGGTTCAGTTCGGTACCTCCAGGCAGCTGCACCAACTTTTTCCTTCCCGGCAGCGACGGCTCCGGCGGCTTACCTTCATCACATGACGTTCCTGATGCTGCTCCTCCTCGTAGGGAAGCCGCCGGAGCCGCCGCCGCCGGGAAGGAAAAAGTTGGTGCAGCTGCCTGGAGGTACTGAACTGAACCGCTGAGGAAAGGAGCCCCCCGAAGCTGCCGGTATTGCAGCCAGCCCTACCCTTCCTGCAGCTTGGAGCAGTTACAAGGTAGAGACTGGGAGGCTGTTAAGAGGGCGGCCAGGAGAGGTGTGTCGGGATTCCGACTCCCATTCCTTCTGACCTCGTCCCCTCAGATCTTACATTTCGGATAGTAAACAAAATTTTCTGTTCAGTATCCGAATTTTTGTTTGGATACCGAAGCAAATTTTTGCAGAAAATTTTGTTTGAAATCCGAAATGTATGAAAACCGAGGCGTTTGAGAACCGAGGTACCACTGTATTAGGAAAATATTCTCTTCTCTCACTAATTTTCTACCAGGTAACGTAACTCAAGGGCACATTTGTTTACAAAAACTGCAATACACACATGACATAAATACAGGCAGTCCTCCACTTTCGACTACCATTGGACCCAAAATTGATGTTGCTAAGTGAGAAATTGGTAAAGCGAGTTTTGATCCATTTTATGACTTATCTTGCCATATTTATTCCGTGAATCGCTGCACTTCTTAAACCTGTAACATGGCTGTTAGGTGAATTGTTTTGACTGCATCTCTCAAACCATCCATCTGTTAAACTACTGAAGTTTGTAGATGATGCAACAATGATTAGTTTCATTTAAGACAACGATGAAATCGCATACAGAGAGGAGGTTGAACAACTATCTCAGGGACCGCCTTCTGCTGCACGAATCCCAGCGACCAGTTAGGTCCCACAGAGTGGGCCTTCTCCGGGTCCCGTCAATTAAACAATGTCGCTTGGCGGGACCCAGGGGAAGAGCCTTCTTTGTGGTGGTCCCGACTCTCTGGAACCAACTCCCCCCAGAGATTAGAATTGCCCACACCCTCCTTGCCTTTCGTAAGCTGCTTAAAACCCACTTCTGCCGCCAGGCATGGGGGAATTGAGATACTCTTTCCCCTAGACCTCTACAATTTTATGCATGGTATATGTATATGTATGTTTGATTTTTATAATAATGGGTTTTTAACTGTTTTTAGTATTGGATTATTATTATATACTGTTTTATTACTGTTGTTAGCCACCCCGAGTCTGCGGAGAGGGGTGGCATATAAATCCAATCAATCAATCAATCAATCAATCAATCAATCAATAAACTAGCCTCGTAGTGCGACTGGAACAATCTGGAACTGAACACACTCAAAACTGTAGAAATGGTGGTAGACTTTAGGAGAAACCCTCCCACCCTCTCACCTCTTACAATACTAGACAACACAGGATCAACAGTAGAGACCTTCAAATTTCTAGGTTCTATCATATCTCAAGACCTTAAATAGTCACCTAACATCAGAAACGTCATCAAAAAAGCACAACAAAGAATGTTCTTTCTGCGCCAGCTCAGGAAGCTCAAACTGCCCAAGGAGCTGCTGATACAGTTCTACAGGAGAATCATTGAGTCTGTCATCTGCACCTCTATAACTGTCTGGTTTGGTTCTGCAACCCAACAAGACCGACACAGACTTCAGAGGATAATCAGAACTGCAGAAAAAACAATTGCTGCCAACCTGCCTTCCATTGAGGACCTGCATACTGCACGAGTCAAAAAGAGGGCGGGGAAAATATTTACGGACCCCTCGCATCCTGGACACAAACTGTTTCAACTCCTACCCTCAAAACATCACTACAGAGCACTGCACACCAAGACTACTAGACACAAGAGGAGTTTCCCCCCCGAACGCCATCACTCTGCTAAACAAATAATTCCTTCACCACTGTCAAATTAGACTGCATTACTATTAGTCTTCTCATGGTTCCCATCACCCATCTCTTCCCAGTTGTGACTGTATGACTGTAACTTGTTGCTTGTATCCTTACAGTTGATATTAACATTGTTTCCTGTCTGCTTATTTGTACCCTATGACAATCATTTAAGTGTTGAATCTCATGATTCTTGACAGATGTGTCACTTATTGTTGTGGTTAGCTCTGCCCCAGCTCCTGCCCCAAGGAATGTGCAGGTGGATGTGGGGGAAACATCCACCTGCCGCAGGCCTGTTTTGCTCCCGATGGAATCTGCCGACGAAGCCTCCTCTGACCAAGGAAGCATGAGTGACAGGGAAGAGTAGAGTTTGGCTGACAGCCCAGGAGGAGATCAATCATCTGTATCATCCCTGGATTCTGAACAAGAATTAATGACACATCCACGCATGCGTAGAGTGATGCATAGGAGACAACAACTGAAGGATTATTACAGGAGATAAGTGAGGCCACCTGTGGTTGGGTGAGGCTGTTGTAATTAGTGCTACATATAAAAAGAGCAGCATGCTGGTTTAGCCTCCTGGAAGTTTATCTGATTCATTGTTTCGTCAAGATCGTGGTTTTTGTGCTGTTCAATTTCCCAGTTATTGGGTGGGCAATTGGATTGCATTTAACCTGTGCCTTGTGTGTACCAGAAAATCCGTTTGACATTTTAAAAAGGAGCTGTTTCTGTTTTTCTGTTGATAAAAACTTTTGGTTTTTCCTTTTATCGTGTGGTGTGTGTCTTCCTGGACTAATTACCCTGTAATTACGGGCAGTTGAAACATGCCGGCAGAACACTTATCTTGTCTTATTATGTACACTGACAGCATCTGCACCAAAGACAAATTCTTTGTGTGTCCAATCACACTTGGCCAATTACTCTACTCTATTCCTATTTCTGTTCCTATTTTTATTCTAGCCTGCCCATTGATTTTGCTTTTCAGAAGGTTGTCAGAAGTTACAGAACTGTGTTTATTGGGAATATTGAATTGGAAAATTCCAAAAGATAAACAGTACTTAACTCTTCACATATTAACTGCGGCCTGAATTACCTTTGCACAATACTGGAAGCAAAAAAAGAGAGATTCCCTTGGGATGAAATGGTGATCATTAAGATTTTAGAATGTGCTGAAATGGATTGGACAATGGAATTAAAAGGGGGGGGGGAAAGAGGAATCGGACTATTACAGAATCTGGAATAGACTTTACAATTGGCTACAAATTAGGAATCAAAGTAAGGAACAGAAAAAACTAAAACCTGAACAATAAAATATTCATGTACTGTATATATGACACTATAGGTTAAATTACTAATGGCAAAAAACAAGTATCAAAACAAGTAAATAATGAAGGAGGAAAATAGTAGGAATATATTTTGACATGAAATACTGTAAATATACATATTGCATAGTGTTCTTAATGTTTATATTTGTACATAGTCTGTATTTGATCAATTTTATTATGGTCTTATTATTTTTTACTTTTTTATTTTTCTTTGTTTTTTTATTTTTTATTTGTGGTTTTTAACATTGGAAAATCAATAAAGATTATTTTAAAAATAATAATAATAAAGAAGTGGTATTCTACCAGTTTGGCCTAGTTCAACTGAACTGGTAGGGGTGATCTGCAGGTGGGACTGCCCCAATTTCTATGTTGTCTTATTTCTCATGTTGTGAAGCTGCATGTATTTATTATTATTATTTTTATTATTATTTATTAGATTTGTATGCCGCCCCTCTCCGTAGACTCGGGGCGGCTCACAACAATAACAAAGACAATGTAAAAACAAATCTAATAATTTAAAAAACGCTAAAAGCCCCATTATTAAAAGCAACCATACACACAAACATACCATGTATAAAGTGTATAGGCCCAGGGGAGATGTCTCAGTTCCCCCATGCCTGACGGCAGAGATGGGTCTTAAGAACTTTACGAAAGGCAAGGAGGGTGGGGGCAGTTCTAATCTCTGGGGGGAGCTGGTTCCAGAGGGTCGGGGCCGCCACAGAGAAGGCTCTTCTCCTGGGTCCCGCCAAACAACATGTATGCATGGCAAGCTGCGCACACAAGCAAAGCACACGCGCGGAAGGTCGCACACTCACATTTGCGAACTGACAAAGGTTGTAACAAAAGGGGAGTTATGTGACCAGTCATAAATGTGAGTCAGCCATCAAGCATCCGGATATAAATCCCGTGATGTTGCAATGGTCATCAGTGTGAAAAACGGTCACATGTAGGTCATTTTTTTCAGTGTTGTCGTAACTTCGAACGTTCGCTAAGCCACTTGTCATAAGTTGAGGACTACCAGTATGAGTTTTGGAAATTGGTTTCCCCCTGAACATGATTCTGGTATGGATTTATTTTAATGGGGGGGGGGAGGAATTATTTGATGCTGCTTTACTGATTGGCTCTTCACACACATTTCAGACTTGAGCAATAGAAAATGCGCGGGAAACGAAATTCGTGTTGCTCTTTAGATTTATTTTACTGCACTATATTGACGTTAGGGCCTCTCCAGGCAAAAGGTTGTCGCTAAATGGCTACTTTGGCTAAAGTGAGTTTTTTCAAGGCTTCCTCACTCTTCGTCGAGAAGTTTCTGGAAGAGAGAAGCAGGGAAAAAAAATGTAAAAAATAAATAAATGAGAAAGCAAAAATGAACCACAATTCTTTGCGACTGAGAATTACATATACGTTTTTCTATTTTGTGGCATTTTCCCCAGGGAATTTTGAAGGAACCTTTGTTATTATGATTATTATTACTTTGTTATTTTGCACATAGACTTAAGAGCTTCTGCAGCTGGAGAAACATTCCTGGTGTGTCTAATCACACTTGGGCATTAAAGAATATTCTATTCGGTTCCATTCCCTATTCTATTTTATTCTATCCTATTCCTTGGAATAGGATAAGAGTATTGTATTTAATTCTCTTTTCTGTTCTGTCTTCTCTTCTTTTTTCTTATCTTCTCTTCGATTAAGTTCCAGTACGTTAAAGAAATTTTAATTTTGGTGAGAAGCATATATTGCCTATTCTATAGTCAGTATCTTCCTGGTAGCTGTCTGTCCCACAATGTGGAGCAAACCAGGAAATTAATTTCACACAAAAAGCTAAAAGCTCTCTGTTTCCATCTGTCTCTCTTTCTCTGTCTCTGTCTTTCATCACTGTCTCTGTTTCTGTCTGTCTTGTTCTCTCTCACTGTCTCTCTGTATCTGTCTGTCTGTTTGTGTATATCTTTCTTTCTTTCTTTCTTTCCTTTCTTTCTTTCTATCATCTATCTATCTGTCTATCTATCTGTCTATCTGTCTATCTGTCTATCTGTCTGTCTATCTATCTATCTATCTATCTATCTATCTATCTATCTATCTATCTATCTATCTATCTATCTATCTATCTATCTATCTATCTATCTAATATTAACTGCTCCAAACTTGACTGTAAAAAATACGACTTCAGTAACCGAGTTGTCAAAGCATGGAACTCATTACCGGACTCCATAGTGTCATCCCCAAACCCCCAACACTTTACCCTTAGATAATCTACGGTTGACCCCTCCAGATTCCTAAGAGGTCAGTAAGGGGCGGGCATAAGAATTGTCTCTCCTATATCTCTTATACCATTCTTGTTTCCTATATTTATTCTATTCTTTCATTGATATATATTTTATTCCTATTTCTTCTCTTCTATTCTTTCTTCAATGTATATTTCTATATCCTCTATAACTTTCATTATATATTTACTATACGTATACCCAATATAACCCTCATTGTGTAATGGACAAAATCAATCAATCAACCTACCTACCTACCTACCTACCTACCTACCTACCTATCTATCTATCTATCTATCTATCTATCTATCTATCTATCTATCTATCATCTACCTATCCTCCCCATCTCTCTGTCTCTCTGTTTCTGTCTTTCTCTATCATCCATCTGTCATCTTTGTCTGTTTATCTACTATACATTTGTCCATTCCGTCTCTCTCTTTCTCTATATCTCCCTACTCCCGCCACATCTCTACCAACCAAGTAAGCCAAAACACAAAATAAGGCCCAGAAAGAGGCCGTTTTTCAGGTGCTCACTAGTTAGAAACATAGAAACATAGAAGATTGACGGCAGAAAAAGACCTCATGATCCATCTAGTCTGCCTGTATACTATTTCCTGTATTTTTATCTTACAATGGATCTATGTTTATCCCAGGCATGTTTAAATTCAGTTACTGTAGATTTACCAACCATGTCTGCTGGAAGTTTGTTCCAAGCATCTACTGCTCTTTCAGTAAAATAATATTTTCTCACGTTGCTTCTGATCTTTCCCCCAACTAACTTCAGATTGTGTCCCCTTGTTCTTGTGTTCACTTTCCTATTAAAAACACTTCCCTCCTGGACCTTATTTAACCCTTTGACATATTTAAATGTTTCAATCATGTCCCCCCTTTCCCTTCTGTCCTCCAGACTATACAGATTGAGTTCATGAAGTCTTTCCTGATACGTTTTATGCTTGAGACCTTCCACCATTCTTGTAGCCCGTCTTTGGACCCCTTCAATTTTGTCAATATCTTTTTGTAGGTGAGAAATTTCTCTCTTTCTCCTTCTGAACCCCCCCAAAATAAGGACTCACCTTTCCTCCCACGTCCCGACTTTTGGCCTTCAGCTTGTTGACCTGGGACTCAGCGATGTCCGCCCTCTCCTCGGCTTCGTCCAACTCGTGCTGGACCTTCCGGAATTTGGCCAGGTTGGTGTTGGCCTGCTCCTCCTGCGGAAGGGAGTAGAAAAGGAGCGAGGGACGTTTGTGGCGTGACAAAAATCCTCCCTTGTTCTTTTTGTGTTGCTGCTAAATCTCCATCTCTTCGTTTGGAGTCTATTGTCCAGTTTGCGGATGCGATACTCCAGAAGGGACAAGAGATGGAGCTCTGAGGTGGACTAGCCCAGATGGCAAAGGAGGTGGACGTTGAAGCCCTGTGAAGCAGTGGTGGGTTTCTACCCATGTGGTCCAGTGCGCTGCTCTGGTGGCGGCTTGCCGATTGCGTAATTCTGGCGCAACAGCTGCGGTCTGTCTTTGCCCATTGGTGCATGCCGCCATCTTTTCCCCCCCTATAATTTTATGCGACTTCCGGTTCTCTGTGCATGCGCAGAAGGAAAAATTGTCCCTCTGCGCATGCACAGAAGCTTTGCGAAAGACAGGGAGGGTGAATGCGGTGCGAATCTCCTGGGGGGAGTTGACTCCAGAGGGCCGGGGCCACTACAGAGAAGGCCCTACCCCTAGGCTCCGCCAGTCTGGTTGATAGGATCTGCAGAAGGCCTACTCTATGGGACCTAATCGGTTGCTGGGATACAGATCCGGGTGGTTCATCACTGGAAGTTTTTAAGAAGAGATTGGACGACCAATTTGTCTCTGAAATGGTAGAGGGTCTTCTGCTTGAGCAAGGGGTTGGCCTAGATGACCTCCAAGGTCCCTTCCAGCTGTGTTCTGATTGTATCACCATTGTGACTTAGGATGACACTACAAAAGGCTTTGTTGAGACTTTGGAAAAAGTGCGGAGAAGACAATCAAAGGCCCGGAGACTAAAATGTACGAAAAAGGGTTATGCAATTTGGGTCTGGCTAATCTAAAGAAAAGAAGAATTAAGGGAGAAGTATCCCAGTATTGGAGGACCTGGAGGTGGGTGAAATTATTCTCCAAAGCACCAGAGGGCAGGACGAGAAACAATGGATGGAAACTAATCAAGGAGGAAAGTAACCTGGAATTAAGGAGAAACTTCCTAAGAGTGAGGACAATTAACCACTGGAACAGCTTGCCACCAGAAGTTGTGGTTGCTTCATCACTGGAGGTTTTTAAGAAGTAACAGGACAGCCATTTACCTGAAATGATATAGGGTCTCCTGACAGAGCACGGGGGCTCTACTAGAAGACTGCCAAGTTCTATTCTATTCTATTCTATTCTATTCTATTCTGTTCTGTTCTGTTCCATTTTGAACAGTCACTAAGCAAACAGTCGCAAATCAAGGACTGCCTGCAATAAAGAACATTTTTTCGCCTCGTTTCCTTTGCTCAATCCTCTGTGGTTTCAATCCCAAAGTTATCCGGGGCTTAAAGATATCATGCCAAGCCGTTTAAAGTCTTGTAAAAGTCTTTAAGATTGACAAAATCTCCCTCAGCTACCTGCTGACTTTGAAAATCGCTGGCTTGGTAGATCGGAAAAAAAAACCCTATATCAATAAAGCAGCAGATGAGCTTCAGCGAAGCAGTTTTACTAAGTGGAGAAGCTCTTTGGCAAATAGAAAAACCTATAATCTCTCATCTCTGACTCTCTGTCTGTTTTATCTATCATCCATTTGTCCATTCCATCTCTCTCTCTCTCTCTCCCTTCCTCTCTCTCCCCTTTTCTCCCTCTCTCTTTCTCCCCCTCTCTCTCCTCCAGTGTATCATCCCTTTGTCCATTCCATCTCTTCCTCCCTCCCTTTCTCTCTCTCCCTCCCTTTCTCTGTCTCTCCCTTCCTCTCTCTTTCTTTCTCTCCCCACCATTTGTCCATTCCATCCCTCTCTCTTTCTTCCTCTCCCTTTTGCTCTCTTTTTCCCACTCTCTCTTTCTCTCCCCTTCTCTCTCCCCCCCCAACTCTCATAAATTTGTCCATTCCATCTCTCTCTCCCCCTTCCTTCCTTCCTTTCTCTCTTTCTCTTTCCTTCTCCCTCCTTCCCTTTCTCTCTCTCTCTCCCTCTCCTTTCCTTCCTATCTCTCTTTCTTTTTCTCTTCCCATCTATCATCCATTTGTCCCTTCTATCTCTCTATCTCTCTCTTCCTTTCTCCCTCTCCCCCCCCTCTCTCCCTCTCTCCCCATCTATCATCCATTTGTCCATTCCATCTCTCTCTCCCTTTCTCTCTTTCTCCCTCTCTCTCTTTCTCTCTCCCCCCCTCCTCATCTATCATCCATTTGTCCATTCCATCTCTCTCTCCCTCTCTCTGTCTCCTTCTCCCCCTCTCTCCCCATCTATCATCCATTTTTCCATTCCCCCCTCTCCCTTTATCTCTCCCTTTCTCTCTCTTTTCCCTATTTAACATCCATTTGTCCATTCCATCTCTCTCAGTCTCTCTTCCTTTCTCTATCTCTTTCCCTTTCATTACCCCTCCTAAATGTACCTATTAGAAATAAGCAGAGAATAATTCAAAAAACCAAAATAAACTGGAGAGAGAGGAGCTATTATCAACCATTTGCTAGTTCTGCCTTTCCTCCTCTTAGCCTCGACTTACGACCATAAGGGACCTCAAAATCCCCGTTGCTAAGCAAGGCAGTTTTCAAATGAGTGCTGTCCCATTTTACAACCTTCTTTTTTGCCACTGTTGTCAAGCAAATCTCCGCTATGGTTAAGCCAGCAACATAGTTGTGGATTTGGATCCCTCGCCCTTTGACTTCACTCGTCGGGATGTTGCGAAAGGGAGACACTGCGACCGTCGTAAGTACGAACTCATTGCCAAGGGTCTGAATTTGGATCACACGATGACGGGGATGGTCGTAATCCTGAAAAACGCCCCCCAAGCCCTGTTTCTCAGTGCCGTGGTGAGTTCCAACGGTCGCTAAACAGGATTGTCACAAGTCGAAGACCAGCTGCCAGGCTTTGGAAACTCACCGCTTCCTCAGCTTGCCTCTTGTAGGCTTTCACCTTCATTTGCAATTTGTCGACTAGGTCTTGAAGCCTCAGCAAATTCTTCTTATCTTCTTCCGTCTGCAGATCAGGGGGAAAAAAATGGAGAAAAGGGTTTAGAGGTTGGAACCATCGTTACCTCCTTCTCTTCAAGATCGTGGTTTGTTTTTGTTTTAAATTTTAAAAAGGTCTTTATTTAAACAATTAAAATAAACAAAATTAACAAAAGTGCTTAACATTGGTCGACATTCTTTGGCTTACATTTCAGTTTACCGTTCTTTTTTTATATTTATTTGTTTATTTATTTATTCAATTTTTATTCCGCCCTTCTCCTTAGACTCAGGGCAGCTTACAACATGTTAGCAATAGCACTTTTTTAACAGAGCTAGGCTATTGCCCCCACAATCCGGGTCCTCATTTTACCCACCTTGGAAGGATGGAAGGCTGAGTCAACCTTGAGCCGGTGATGAGATTTGAACCGCTGACCTTCAGATCTACAGTCAGCTTCAGTGGCCTGCAGTACAGCACTCTACCTGCTGCGCCACCCTGGCTCATATATATACGGCTCACCTCGGCTCATATATATATACGTTTTAAATCAATTAAATATATTTATTACAATTATCCAGTTATCACTTAAGCCAAAATTAAATTCATGCATAATAAAGAGAAAAGAAAGAAAAGAGAGAGAGAGAGAGAAAAAAAAGGAAAGAAAAGGAAAGAAAGAAAAAGAAAGAAATACCAGTGGTCAACTATTTCCGTTGGCTCACGTATTTAAGTGAACTGTCTCTAAGTATATTTATGCAATTAGTGAATTCTTAATTTGCAAATACGTGGTTATTGTACAGTAAGATACGTGGTTTGGTTGGTTGTCTGAATCATATCATCCATGGTGGAGTTTCAAAAGGCCATCTAGCTGGAATCGATTTGCAAAAAAAAAGGGTGGGGGGATAGAGTTTTGTGGGGTTTTCTTTTTTTGCAGACCTCTCGCGACCCAGCTAGGTATCATCGTCAGGGCTAGAAGGGAGGAGGGTTTAGGGAGTGGAGGAGGAGGAGGAGGGCGAGGGAGAGGATAAATGTGCCCTCCTTGGTGCTCCTTTGCAGTGCTTGATGGTTTTCTTACAGGCGTTTCGTGACCCAACTATGTAGCATCACTAGGTGCTTGAAGGGAGTGGGGTTTGTAGCGTGGAGGAAAAGAAGGGGGCAGAGGAGGAAAAAGAAGTTGGAAGGAGGAGGAGGAAATACGAGGTCCTTGGTGCTCTCTGAGCTTGATTGTTTCCTTGTAGTTGTTTCCTAACCCAACTAGGTAACATCATCAATGCTAGAAGGCAGTGGAGTTTGTGGAGTAGAGGAGGAGGAAGAGCAAAAGATGGTGGTGGAGAAGGAGGTAGAAAGGAGGACAGGAGGGAAGGAAGAGGAGGAGAAGGACTGTGGGATCCTTGGCTTTCTCTGAGCTTATTTGTTGGAGATGTTTCATGACCCAACTAGGGAACATCATCAGTTCTAAAAGGACATGAGCCAGCAATGTGCAGCAGCGGCCAAAGAAGCCAACACAATCTTAAGCTGCATCAACAGGGGGAAACACTCTTCTATTCTTTCACTGATATATTTTACTCCTATATCTTCTATTCTTTCTTAGATATATTTCACTATGAGTATCTCCTCTATAACCTTCGTCATGTATTTTACTATGTGTATACCCACTAAAACCCTCACTGTGTATTGGAAAAAAATCAATCAATAATCAATAATAAATAAATAAAATAAATAAAATCTTTGATCCTTCCTGAGCTTGCTTGTTTTCTTGCAGCTGTTTCACAACCCAACAATGTAACATCTTCAGTGCTCGAAGGGAGTGGGCTGTGTGGAGTAGAGGAGGAGGGGAGGTGGAAGAGAGGGTCAGGAAGTGGAAGAGGCGGACTCCGGGCTCCTTGGTGCTTCGTGAGCTCCTCCCCACCTGGTAGGTGAGCTCCTTGATGCGCCTCTCGCACTTGCGCATCCCTTTGACGTTCTCCACGGTGCGTTTCTGCTCCGCTTCCAGCTCGTTCTCCAGCTCTCGCACTCGGGCCTCCAGCTTCTGGAGCTGCTTCTTGCCGCCCTTGAGGGCCAGCTGCTCCGCCTCGTCCAGGCGCAGCTGGAGGTCCTTGATGGTCTGCTCCATGTTCTTCTTCATCCTCTCCAGGTGGGCACAGGTGTCCTGCTCCTTCTTCAGCTCTTCCGCCATCATGGCCGCCTGCCCCGTTCAAGAGGACGAGAGAGAGAGAGAGAGAGAGAGAGAGAGAAAGACATCATTCATTGTGTGAATTGGGAAATTTGTCCTAAACTCAATGGGCTAATTATTCATGTCAACATTAAGGATCCTCTTTTGATCCTCCTGGTGGACCAAAGCCAAGGAGGACCTGGAAATGTGTCTCCTTTTAAGACTGGTGGACTTCAACTCCCAGAATTCCCCAGCCAGGCATGGAAGTTTTGGAAGCTAAAGCCCGCAAGTCTCAAAAACTGGACACCCCTTGATTTAGGGAGAAAGAATCTTATTTATTTATTTATTTATTTATTTATTTATTTATTTATTTATTTATCTATCTATCTATCTATCTATCTATCTATTTATTTATTTATTTATTTATTTATTTATTTATTTTTATTTATTTATTTAGCCCAATACATAATACACATTGAAGATGGGGGATGAACCATTACTGTTAACGAAGACAGAGCCAAAGAAAGAGTTGAAGAGGTTAACTTTGGATGGATCGTCATGGTATTCTTTGTTGTTGAGTAATGGGTTGCTGCCCCCACAAGGGTGCGGGATGCAGTGGGGATAGTACATTTATGCACTAATTATTGAACACTTAATCGTTGTTTTTTTATTGTCCTTCCATCTCTAGTACCATAGTATGATCTTTAATTACTTTTAGAATAAAAAATACCATCGGATCAAGCATGGAAAAACCAAAATGAAAAGAAAGAGCTAAAATAGAAGCATAACATGTAAATATGTATATAGAAATGTATAAATATCTTAGCTATTGTAACAACATAATATTAGTATAGTACGTTCAAATATATAAAATGTGATGAAGCTCAAAAGAAGAAGATGCAATGATTTAATAATGCAGAAGCACTTACTGTATTATATTATTGTTTTTATTAAAAAAAGACTGGAAATTAATAAATTCTATTTAAAACAATAAAATAAGAAGTAATTAAATAGTATGTTTTTACCATAAACGCTTTGATCATTGTAATCATTATCTAGAACTGAATTTTTGTAGCAATTAAAGAAAATCAAGCTGCTTGCCTAATCTGTTATCACATTGAACCTTGTGGGTTCAGTATAAAACCTTAAAATGTTCCTGTGCTCCTCAACAAATAATGCTGTCTATCATTTGTCCTTTTTGTGGCTATTCAAATAATGTGACTTAACTGAAAAAGTGTCCAAGCACCTATTTGAAAACTTATCTTGGTCGGTAAGCCACTCCCACCCAGTCACATGACCTTTAATGTCATCCCCGGTCACATGATTGTCAAAGCACTCCCACCTGCTCATATGATCAACAAGCCACACCCACAAAATTTGTAGCAAAAATTTTGGCAGCCCCATCACTGATCTAAATGGTCCTGATGAACCATTGACGGTCAACCTCTGCCTAGGATCCCACTCTCACGCACATCTGTGATGGCTTTCTTGGCCTTCTCCTCTGCGTTTCTGCACTCCTGCACAGCTTCTTCCACTTCTGATTGGAGCTGCGTCAGGTCCACCTCCATCTTCTTTTTCTGATTGATGAGGCTGGTGTTCTGGAAAAAAAGAGGCAATCAAAACAGTGAGTCAAGCCACAACAGGAGAAACGAAAGAAGATCAACTGATAAGTCCAAACTGCTTGGTGTCTTCATGTACCATGGGAACTATGAAGGTCAAAGATGGTTTGAAACCATCCGAAATCTATTTTATTTCCTCAGAAGCTACATCCAGAAGCTACTTTATTCCCTCAACCTTCATCCAGAATCTTTTATCCCCCCAGAACCTTCATCCAGAACCTATTTTATTCCCTCAGAACCTAGATCCAAAATCTACTTCGTCCGCTCAGCACCTACATCCAGAATCTACCTTATTCCCTCATCCAGAATCTTTTATCCCCTCAGTACCTAGATCCAGAACCTATTTTATTCCCTCAGAACCTAGATCCAAAATCTACTTCATCCGCTCAGCACCTTTATCCAGAATCATTTATCCCCTCAGAACCTTCATCCAGAACCTACTTGATTCCCTCAGAAGCTACATCCAAACCTATTTTATGTCCTCAGAACCTACATCTAGAATCTACTTGATTCCCTCAGAACCTAAATCCAGAACCTACTCAATTCCCTCAGAACATACATTCAGAACCTATTTTATTACCACCTACATCCAGAACCTACATGATTCCCTCAGACGCTACATCCAAACCTATTTATGTCCTCATAAACTACACTCAGAACCTGCCCGATTCCCTCAGAACCTACATCCAGAACCTACTTGATTCTCCCAGAATCTATACCCAGAACCTATTTGATTCCCTCAACCTTCATCCAGAACCTCCTTTATTCCCTCAGAACTTACATCCAAATCCTATTTTATTCCCTAACCTACATCCAGAACTTATTTTATCCCTAGAACATATATACAGAACTTATTTTATTCCTGAGAAACTATATCCAGAGTCTATTTTATTCCCTCAACCTTCATTCAGAATCTACGTTATTCCCTCAATCTCCATCCAGAACCTATTTTTGGAATTCTGGAAGCTGAAGTCCATTCATCTTAAAATTGCCAAGTTTGAGAAACACAGCTGACGTGCGTCTTTTTCCTAAAACATGCACCCTTCAGCCTCTGTAGTTATCTGAGCAGGCTCTGGATAGCTTCTCCAAGGGTCCCTCTGTGGTTCTTTAGCGAACCAGATTCAAAGAAACGAGAGAAGGATCCACTGGTTTCTCCTCACCTGAGAATGGAGGAGCTGGACTCTTTCACTGGCCTCCGTCAGCTCCTGTTCCGCCAGTTTCCGGCCACGTTCCGTCTGCTCCAAGACGCTCCGTAGCTCTTCCAGCTCAGCCTGCAGCAACGTATTCCGCCTTTCCACGATGGCAATGTTCTCCTTCAGGTCCTCGTTGGCTCGAAGGGCATCATCTAGTTGAATCTGGTTGTCCTGGGCCATCAAAAACACGCAGCCTGAAGCCAACCTTTTGACCTGGAAAACTAGGGGCGAGTGAGGAAGATCCGAAGGTCTCTGTATCTCCTTACCTTGAGGTGGGCATGAGCGATCTTGAGGTGCTTCTGAACTTCGGCGGCCACCCGATTCGCTTGGCTGAGCTGGATCTCCATGTCGTTGAGGTCTCCCTCCATCTTCTTCTTGATTCTCAGGGCCTCATTGCGGCTGCGGGTCTCGGCATCCAGGGAAGCTTGGAGCGAGTCCACCGTCCTCAGGTGATTCCGCTTGGCCTGCTCCATCTCCTCGTCCTTTTCGGTCAACTTGCGCTCAATTTCGGCCTTGATCTGGTTGAATTCCAGCTGAGCTCGGAGGATTTTGCCTTCCTCGTGTTCCAGAGAGGCCTGAAGAGTCAAAGAATTATGAGAATGCATCCATCCATCAATCTTTATTACGCTCAACAGACCAGCAAAGAATTATGGGTAAAATGGGAAAGGAGGAAAGAGAAGAATAGGATTGAGACCTGGAGCTTTCTCAGTTTTAGATTAGTTCTCAAGGATAGAACCAGCTTAGAACTAAGATTCCTTTAATTAAGCATTTCCTGTTCCACAAGCACTAATTAAGCATTTCCTGTTCCATTTCCTGTTTTGCAGGGGTGCAGCCTCTAGTGTAGTATTCCTTGCGCAGGTCAAAGTCATATGGTTGGGCATTTATTTATTTATTATTTAGATTTGTATGCCGCCTCTCTCCGCAGACTCGGGGCGGCATGCCCAGATGTGATGGAAAACCGTGCATGGAGTATTTAAAGTTCACATTATGCTGTTAGTATAAATTAGCATTTATTTCATTCAGGCTTTGTAATTGCGGACTTCTGGGTAGGCCTGGAAGGTTCTGGGAAAGTTCATGTTCTCAGAAACGGACAGCTTTGAATGAGATCATGAGAAAGTTATGGGAGTACTGGCTGGCACCAATAAGCACCTTCTTTTATCTAGCTTCTCACAAGCTTTCTGTAAACATGTATGCTATGCCTGCAGCCTTATCTATGATGTTGGCAGGCTCATGAATTACAGTATCATTTAGAACTGAGCATGTGTATTAGCTGCATTAGGTCATAGAAAACTGTTGTGGTTGGCTCTGGCCCAGCTCCTGCCCCAAGGAATGTGGAGGTGGATGCAGGGAAAACATCAACATGTCATAGGCCTGTTTTATTGCCAACAGAGTCAGGTAGTGCAGTTTTCTAGGACAAAGAAGAAGGTGGGGGTGACAAAAATGTCCTGGGCTTGGCACACAGCCCAGGAAGCCAATCTCCATTATCTTTGGTCGATTCGGATGTGGAAGTGTTAGACCCACGCATGCACAGAATTATGCATAGAAGAGACCAATTGAGGAAATATTACAGGAGATAAGAGAGGCCACTTGTGTTTGGGTGGGGCTCCAGTATTTAGAGCTGCTGATATAAATAGCAGCGTGCTGGCTTGGCCATTGTGGAAGATTATCTGTTGTTCTTGAGGACCGTGCCTTGCTGTTTCCGGACTTTGTTTGTTGATTTTTCACGACTTTGAAACCAAAGCCCTCATCACCTCGAGGTTCGACTACTGTAATGCTCTCTACATGGGGCTACCTTTGAAAAGTGTTTGGAAACTTCAGATCGTGCAGAATGCAGCTGCGAGAGCAGTCATGGGCTTACCCAGGTATGCCCATGTTTCACCATCACTCCGCAGTCTGCATTGGCTGCCGATCAGTTTCCGGTCACAATTCAAAGTGTTGGTTATGACCTTTAAAGCCCTTCATGGCATCGGACCAGAATATCTCCGAGACCGCCTTCTGCCGCACGAATCCCAGCGACCGATTAGGTCCCACAGAGTGGGCCTCCTCCGGGTCCCGTCAACTAAACAATGTCGGTTGGCGGGCCCCAGGGGGAGAGCCTTCTCTGTGGCGGCACCGACTCTCTGGAACCAACTCCCCCCGGAGATCAGAACTGCCCCTACTCTTCCTGCCTTCCGTAAACTTCTCAAAACCCACCTTTGCCGTCAGGCATGGGGAAACTGAACATCTCCCCCTGGGCCCGCTGAATTTATGCATGGTATGCTTGTGTGTGTGTATGTTAGTATAGGGGTTTTTAAAACTTTTAATATTTTAATTAATTGGATTATGTATTGGATTGTTTTTTCACTTGTTGTGAGCCGCCCTGAGTCTTCGGAGAGGGGCGGCATACAAATCCAAATAATAAATAAATAATAAATAAATAATAAAGCAGAACAAAATGTGTGTGTCTTACTTCGGGGAAGAAGGAGGGCTGTGACGTTCCTTCACAGCTGTTAGTTAAGTACTTAAGGGCTGATTAAGGGGATTGTACAGACTACCAGGTTGTTTTGGGACAAGTGCTCTTTGCAATACAAAAAGGGTGCTTTGTTCCTTTGGAATTTTTGTGATAAAGAACATTGTTTTTGAACTTTCAAGTGTGCGTGTGTCTGAAATTTGTACCCTTGAATTTTCGGGAGATTCCTACCAGAGAGCCCGGCAGAACAGAAAACAGATTATTATAAACAGTGCTGTGTGAAATAAGTTAGCGTACAGTTAGGATTAAGAAGTTAGCATACGTATACGTTTTAGGATTAGTTAGAATAAGTTAGGATAAGTTGATTCCTTTGGTTCTTTTGGTTCTTTAGGCTTCATGGTCTCTTCACTAATAAATTAAGGCCTTTGGCTTTTTTCATCCTCTGATGCTCTTTGACTATTATTGAATCTATGGCGATTCAATACTCCGGGATCGATCCAGTAGGGGAAAGTAAGTGCGGCTCTTCCCTGTTTATAGTGAAACAGGAGAGACATAAGCTAGGGGGAAAACCTAGGCGATTTGGGGAAGGTAAGCAGGAATCCTCACCTCCGCCTCTTCCAGCGCGGCCTGTAAGTCCACTTTCTCGGACTCCAGCTGCTTCCTCACTTTTTCCAGCTCGTGCATACTTTTGGCGCCTTGGCTCAGCTGTTCGGTCAGATCCGAAATCTCCTCTGTGAAAATATTTTTTTTTTAAATTTATTTATTTTGTCCAATACACAATGAGGGTTTTAGTGGGCATGTGTGTGTGTGTGTGTGTGTGTGTGTGTGTGTATGTGTGTGTATATATATATATATATATACATATATATATATATATATATATATATATATCCTACACGGGAAGAAACCCGAATATACCAAGACCGTCATATATACGGGAAGAAACCCGAATATACCAAGACCGTCATATATATATATATATATATATATATATATATATATATATATATATATATATATGACGGTCTTGGTATATTCGGGTTTCTTCCCGTATATATGACGGTCTTGGTATATTCGGGTTTCTTCCCGTGTAGGATTTGGAAATTTCTGGCGACGTTTCGACGAGGTCTCACTCATCATCTTCAGGCTGGTGTTTCTGTCCTTGTTCTCAGGCGAACACTGCGAGACCTGAGCTGCCTTCCTTCTATAAATACTGGTGGCTGGGTGTGGTTTGATGGCTCAGCAACTGAGCCATCAAACCAGTAACAATCCAACTTCACCAGAAGGGACTCGCAACCCGCAACCTCTGGAGCAATGAGCCTACGCAGGCAAAGACTCTCCCTGGCTATAATAGCCACTCCTCCTCCCCTTCCCTGGGGTCGAGGTTGGTGCCATACCCGAAACCCACCTGGACAGATTTCCGAGAGAGGAACTCCCCCCTCCGGGCCCAGCCAGGTTTCGGTCACACAAGCCAGGTCGGCCTCCTCATCCAGGATCAAATCCCGGATGAGGAGAGCTTTATTTACCACCGACCTGGCATTGAGCAGCAGCAACTTGAGCCCAAGGCCAGAATTACACTCGTCACCAGTATCTTGGGTTGAGCTCAAGGAGCCGGAAGAAGGGATCGCTACTAAGCAGCGATCTCTCCTTCCCCTGGAACGGCTAGCTCCAAGGCTCCCACCATATCTGCCTCTCCCCAGCAAGACCGGAATATTTTGATCCTCCGCCACCCCAGAGATAGGTGCCCCCTCCCCTCCTGCCTCTCCAGCGTCAGGTTTGCCAAGGGTATCATTTAAATCATAACCATTCAATTCATACATACTGTAATCCCACCCACCAAACCCATTCCATTCACTATCCCCCTCCAACCCACCCCCATTAATTTCATTCCCATAAAAATCCATTGCTAAAAATCCTAATAATTAATTTTAAAAAAATAGATTACTTAAAAACACTAATAGCATCAATAATTCATCCCTTAAAATCAGTTAATTAAAAAACAGTAAATATAAAAACATATAACACATAGACAGGAATAGTATAGAAGTAATTTGCTAATAGTTCTTAAAAAAGGGAAGCAGCAAAAATAAAGGGCAAAAGATAGCAGCAAGAGGGCACCAGACTCCAAGTTGGTTTGGCTGATTAGTTCTCAAAGTTGTAAAAGTTCTGAAAGCCTCGGATATCAGTATCTGGGACACAGGGTCTAAATACAGTTTGGTTTTTCTAGGACTGGTCAAGATCGGTGACCAGTACTGTAAAAATTCTGTCTCTTTGCCTCGATTGAGAATGTCCCAAGTTCTTCCTCTCTGGGGGCTCCAGTTTCCATCAGGTGCCCTGGGCAATCTCCAGTAGTCCTCAGTCCCACTTGATAACATCTCTATCTCCATCGCCCCTTCGTAGCTCCACGTTCTTAAAGCTTCTGCTGGGCGCTCCCCCCAAGACAGCAGCCACTCCCACTGGCCACCGCCATAGTTCCCTCTAAGCTGAGCAGTGAGCAATCGCTCACTTAAAAATCATCATCAACTCAGAGTTTTCCAAACCTGCCCAGAAGCCGAGAGGGAAAGAGGGAGAGGGAAGGAGAGAGAGAGGAAGAGAGGAAGAGAGAGAAACAGATAGAAAAAAGAGAGGAAGGAAAAGAGAAAGAAAAAGAATGGGAGTAAGGAAGAGAGAAAGAAAATCAAAATCTAGTTTGAAACTAGCTCAACTATTTAAGTGGCATTTTGATATTGATAGAGTTGCCCTATTATGAGCTCACTGTTATAGACACACAGTACAGTATTTTATTTTGAAATTCTCTGAGGCAAAACAGGGTGGGTTTTTTATTTGTTTATTTGTCTGTTTGTTTATTTATTTACTTATTTTATTTATTTATTTATTATTCCTGTGCCACCCAGTCCCGAAGGAACTGCCGCTCAGACACTATACTTTTCCGCCCACCCCCCAAAAAAATTAGAGGGAACACTGGCCACCGCCCCAAGTGCCTCGGTGTTTTCAGGCGTTTCAGGAGTCTTTTGGCTTTGCAGATTCAAGCTTAATATTAACCGCTCCAAACTTGACTGTAAAAAATATGACTTTAGCAATCGGGTTGTTGAAGCATGGAACTCATTACCGGACTCTGTAGTATCATCCCCAAACCCCCAACATTTCTCCCTTATCAATTTCAATTGGAACTGGATGGGTGGGCATTGGATTTGGTATTGTGTACTGTACTGTTTTTTATTATTGTTGTGAGCCGCCCCGAGTTTGCGGAGAGGGGCGGCATATAAATCCAATAAACCTAACCTAACCTAACCTTAGACTATCCATGGCTGACCTCTCCAGATTCCTAAGAGGTCAGTAAGGGGCGAGTACAAGTGCACTGGAGTGCCTTCCGTCCCCTGTCCTATAGTCTCTCCTATATCTTGTATTTCTTCTCTACTATATCCTCTATAACCCTCATTGTGTATTATTGTGTATTGGACAAAATAAATAAATAAAATAAATCAGTAATAGGTTGCTTCTGGCGGTGGGCCACTCTATAGAGTGGTAGTAAATTCCGGGATGTGTGCGCTGCTGAGCGCCCCTGGCGGGTGCACGCATGATCCTACATGCAATTTGGCTTCTGCTCATGCGTCTGAAGCCAAATCTTGGATGAGGACGCTCACATGAGTGAGATTTTGGTGATTTTCGCCGATTTATTGCTTCCGCGCATGGGCAGAATCAAAAATATCGGCAAAAATCACCAAAATCTCACATGTGCAGAAGCAAAAAACCGGCAAAATTTGCCAAAACCTCACTCGTGCGTGCATACCTCCTATTTATTTATTTATTTATTTATTTATTTATTTATTTATTTGTTTGTTTGTTTGTTTGTTTATTACATTTGTATGCCACCCCTCTCCGCAGACTCGGGGCGGCTCACAACAGAATACAACAATTCATGACAAATCTAAATTATAGTTTAAAATATTTTAAAAACCCCATTTACTAAGCAAACATACACACAAATGCACACAAATATACTATGAGATTTGGCTTCCGCGCATGCACAGAAGCTGACTCTTAAATGGCGGGGGCATGTGTCCATGCACCAGATGCCTGCGCGCCCATCTCCGGGACCACACCAGTAGCGCCGACGTCCTCAACATCTGGCGCCAGCAAGCAAGGGGACTTTGTAGGAGTCGCCTCTGCCCTCCCCCTCTCCTCCCTCCCCTTGCAAACCCACCTTGCAAGTTCTTGTTTTCTCTTCTTAAGGTCTCCAGGAGTTCCAAGGACTCCTCGTAGGCGTTCTTCAGCTTGAAGAGCTCCGTGCTGAGGGAACGGGACTCTTTCTGGGAGGCCTCCAGCTCTGCCTGAGATTCTTCGTTCTTCTGTTTCCATTCGGCGAGGACCTAAGGGGGGGGCAGGAGGGGTGAGGAAGGCAAAAGAGCTTCTTTCTTTTTTTTTTCTTTTATCTTCTTTCTTTCTCCTTCCCCCTTTCTTCCTTCTCCTCCATCTCCTTTCTCCTTTCGTCCTTCTCTCTTTCTCCCTTTCTCTTTCCCCACCTTCTCCTCTCCATCTCAGGTACCATTTCTTCTCCTTGTTCTCTTTTCCTTCTTCTTCTCTTCCTCCTCCTTTCATCCACTTCTTCCCTTTCTCCTTCCCTCCTCCTCTTCCTCCTCCCCTTCAACTTCCCCTCCTCTTTCTCCTCATTTCCACCTCCTCCTTCTTCTCCTCTTTCCTTTCCTCTCTTTCTGCCCACCACCATACAAGATAGTCCTCAACGTACCACAGTAATTTCTGTTGATCAACGACGTAGCCTAAAGAGTGACGGCATTGCTTAGTGACAGCAATCCCTAAAGTCCTGGCGGTTGCCATTGTTAAACTGAATCCCACAGCCCTTAAGCAAGGAGTTGGCCTTCTCCGGGTCCCGTCAACTAAACAATGTCGTTCGGCGGGACCCAGGGGAAGAGCCTTCTCTGTGGTGGCCCCGGCCCTCTGGAACCAACTCCCCCTAGAGATTAGAATAGCCCCCACCCTCCTTGCCTGTCGTATTTATTTATTTATTTATTTATTTATTTATTTACTTATTTATTTATTTATTTATTCATTCATTCATTCATTCAATTTTTATGCCGCCCTTCTCCTTAGATTCAGGGCAGCTTACACCATGTTAGCGATATCACTTTTTAACAGAGCCAGCCTATTGCCCCCACAATCCGGGTCCTCATTTTACCCACCTCGGAAGGTGGGGAAAGCCGAATCAACCTTGAGCGGGTGATGAGATTTGAACCGCTGACCTTCAGATCTACAGTCAGCTTCAGTGGCCTGCAGTACAGCACTCTACCTGCTGCGCCACCCCGGATCTATGTTTTTTGTAAGCTCCTCAAAACCCACCTCTGCCGTCAGGCATGGGGGGACTGAGATATTCTTTCCCCCTAAGCTTCTACAATTTATGCATGGTATGTTTGTATGTATGATTGGTTTTATAACAAGGGTTTTTAGCTGTTTTAGTATTGGATTTCTACATGCTGTTTTTATCACTGTTGTTAGCCGCCCCGAGTCCTCGGAGAGGGGCGGCATACAAATCCAATTAAATAAAAATAAATAAAAATAAACTTCCTGCTGGCTTTCTACAACTAAAGTCATTGGGGGAGCCAGAAGGAAGTACCAAGCCCTTGTCACGCAGGCAAGTGGATGCCTCCAACTGAACTGGAGCAGTATCCCCCATTGGACCAGGGGGGAAGTGGATTCTGTCACCCAAAACAGTAGCGACTCACTGGTGATGTCACAGTCAACGCGGTCCGTAGGTGTCGCCATCTTTTTTTTTTAATTTTTAGGAATTTCCCCCCTATTTGGATGTCTTCTCTTCTTCCGTTGCTTGGAAAAGGGTTCTCCCACCTGCCTCCGGGTTAATACTGACCTTTATTTCTTTGCCCGAAGCACAGCTGATCATCTCCTCGGCTGTGTTTCGGGCTGAATCCTGCTACTGAGCATATGCGGAAGCGAAATAGCACGAGAGGATGCGCGCAGTATTGGGTTCCTACCAGTACAGGCCATGGTGTAGCTCCGGTAGAGAAAATGGAGATGCGCAAGAGCTCTGCATCCCTGGTGCTAGCACATGCATGCCTCCATGAGATTTTGCTCCTGCACATGTGCAGGAAGCAAAATTGTACAAGGAAATGCATGTGCGAGTGAGATTTCGGTGACTTTTTGCTTCTGCGCATGTGGGGAAGCAAAAAAAAAAAGGTCAAAATTTTGCTCATGCGCATGTCCCCTCACGAGATTTTACTTCCTGCGCATGCAAATAAGCATGTGGTTACTGTTCTGATTCAGGATAGTCAGATGATAGTTGAATAATTTGCTTCTCGGACACTTAATGTTCAAACAGTAACACTTCTATTTATTTCTTCCACTTAGAAACATAGAAAGATAGAAGTCTGACGGCAGAAAAAGACCTCATGGTCCATCTAGTCTGCCCTTATACTATTTTCTGTATTTTATCTTAGAATGGATCTATGTTTATCCCAGGCATGTTTAAATTCAGTTACTGTGGATTTATCTACAATGTCTGCTGGAAGTTTGTTCCAAGGATCTACTACTCTTTCAGTAAAATAATATTTTCTCATGTTGCTTTTGATCTTTCCCCCAACTAACTTCAGATTGTGTCCCCTTGTTCTTGTGTTCACTTTCCTATTAAAAACACTTCCCTAATAAGGGACCTTATTTAACCCTTTAAAATATTTAAATGTTCCGATCATGTCCCCCCTTTTCCTTCTGTCCTCCAGACTCTACAGATTGAGTTCATGAAGTCTTTCCTGATACGTTTTATGCTTAAGACCTTCCACCATTCTTGTAGCCCGTCTTTGGACCCGCTCAATTTTATCAATATCTCTTTGTAGGTGAGGTCTCCAGAACTAAACACAGTATTCCAAATGTGGTCTCACCAGCACTCTGTATAGTGGGATCATAATCTCCCTCTTCCTGCTTGTTATACCTCTAGCTATGCAGCCAAGCATCCTACTTGCTTTCCCTACCGCCTGACTGCACTGTCCACCCATTTTGAGACTGTCAGAAATCACTACCCCTAAATCCTTTTCTTCTGAAGTTTTTGCTAACACTTCATCCAGTACAATAGAATTCTGTGATGTAGCAGAATTACTTTCGGTTTTTCCTGTGATAAACTAGATCATTTATCTCTATAATTGCTTCACTGGCTTCTAGGAGGCATACTTTAATTATCTGGCCGGGTTCGGCTGATTAGAAAGGCAATAAAAATGCAATAACTCACGTAATAAAGACTACGCATTCTGGAGCTTTTTCAGGCAGGATGTATGTTGGCTGGATGTGAGATTGACACAAGCCACTACTGTTTCTGTCCAACTCCGGAGGTGATGTAATTAATTAATTAATTTACTACGCTCTAAACTGCACCTTAAAATCTCTTCCCAGTAACTTCTTCTGACCTTTCCTGCTGCCTTCTGAATTTTGGATCTATCCATCTCAAATCCTGACAGCTGGAGCTGTCTGAAGACACTTCTGTCTGCAAGCTTTCACTTGAAAGCTCTTCTCCCATTTCAACTTCTCCCTCGCTAAAATACTCTTCATCTAAATCAGGTAAATTGACAGGTTCCATTTTACCTTCCCCCTCTGAATTTGAGCATTCCAATGGCTGACAGGGAGCACACACAAACAGGTGCATGCTAGGGTCTCGGAGGTACACAGGTAGCGGCCATAAGTGGAATCTGCCCCTGGACGCGCGGGATGCAAACTAGTTGCGAAGGCAAGTGGCACCCACTCTTGGACCCGAGAGAGATGGTCTCCGCAAACCTCACCTTGTCAAAGTTCCTTTGCTTCTTGTCCAGGGCCGCTGCGGCTGCATTCGAACGCTCCACGTCCACCATGAGGTCTTCGATCTCGTTCTGCAGGCGGTGTTTGGTCTTCTCCAGCGAGGAACACTTGGCATTCACTGCCTCCACCGCCTCTTCAGCTTCCTGCAGCCGCTGGGCCAGCTTCTTCCTGGCACACGAGGACAACCGAGAGAAGGTTACCCTTGTAAGAGGCCTTCTCTTTCCCATAGCTGATGAGGAAACTGAATCTCCCATTCTTTTCTGAAGAACACCGCAAGTAGCCAGCTGGCTCCCAACCGATCATCTCGTGCTCTGCAGTAGATTCGTAAGTAAAGTGGAAACCGCAAGATGGCGTCCCCCAGCAAAACCATCCCTATCTACCTACTGTTCTGCCCGGCCCTGTTAATTATCAGCAATTAATCCCCAATGAAGTCTCGAAAGCAAAGTCACTATGTATATTTGTCTATTTACAAATGTATTTGTCTATTTACAAAGAAACTGCTGGAAATAGCAATGAAATCATAGGAATGTCAGTCCCGCTGCCAAAAGTCCAGCGTTATCAGGACAGTTAATAAGGAGCATCCAATATAATGTGATAAATTCAAGTCAATAGTTTTTAGCATTGACAGATACTCACAGATGCCTTCAAAAACCAGGATTTCAGGATTGCAGAAGGATTGAAGAGAGAAACTTTAAGGCTGCTAGTTCTCTCTCTATATATATAGGAATTTTGAACTTCTGCACTGGGGTTTCCCATCATCCTCCCTTTTATACTATCAGTGATGACAAGCTGTGCATAGACGTATTCAATGCCTAGATCTACGTTGCCAGAGATATTCTTGTCTACCAGGCATTCTTCTTACTCTAGCATCTAATATAGAGTCCACAATATCCCCCTCCTTATCTGACTCAAATATTATCACAGCTGAGGGTTTTGCAGTCTCTGGATGTTCCCCAGGTTCTAACTCTCCCTCACTTTCACTTTCTGGTTCCTCTGGTAAGCACACTGGCCTATGATACCCAGATGGACCTGGTTCATTCTCCTCAACGCCTGTGATCAAAGGAGCCGGATGCAAACCAACCACAACACCTACCTTGGTGTTTTTAAATGGGGAAATCTCCTCCAACCAACAAGCTTTTTGCTCGTCTTATACACTGTCAAGTTCAAATATAACTCGAGCCAAAAGCTTCTTCATTAGAGGAAGCGCCGGTGAAAGGAAATGCTCAAGATCTTGAGGGGGAGGGGTAGAGAATGCATAGGAAGGGAGGAGGAGGGAGGAGAAACGTAAATACAGGGTCCACATTTGTGAGGGGCAAAAGATATGGAGGCCAAAAAGGTCCCCAATGAGGGTTTCAAGACTCAAATGTCCTTCCTCAATAGCTCAATCTCATCCTGGAGATGCCGTCAAAACACACAATAGTCCCGGTAGAAAATATTGCCATTTTATAAGCCCTTGTGAAATCAATTCTCTCTCTCTCTCTCTCTCTCTCTCTCTCTCTCTCTCTCTCTCTCTCTCTCTCTCTCTCTCTCTCTCTCTCTCTCCATCTATCTGACTTCTATGCCACCCAATCCTGTGGGGCAAAGGGTGGCTTACAACAATACAGTGATATCTCGTCTTACAAACCCCTCGTCATACAAACTTTTCGAGATACAAACCCGGGGTTTAAGATTTTTTTGCATCTTCTTACAAACTATTTTCACCTTACAAACCCACCACTGCCGCTGGGATGCCCCACCTCTGGACTTCCGTTGCCAGTGAAGCACTCGTTTTTGCACTGCTGGGATTTCCCTGAGGCTCCCCTCCATGGGAAACCCCACGTCTGGACTTCTGTGTTTTTGTGATGCTGCAGGGGAATCCCAGCAGTGCAAAAACGGGTGCTTCGCTGGCAACGGAAGTCCAGAGGTGGGGTTTCCCAGCGAGGGGCGCCTCAGTGAAATTGCAGCATCGCAAAAACACAGAGGTCCGGAGGTGGGGTTTCGAGGACTTCAGTGTTTTTGCGATGCTGCGATTTCACTGATGCTCCCTTGACTGGGAAACCCCCACCTCTGGACTTCCGTTGCCAGCGAAGTGCTCGTTTTTGCAATGCTAGGATTCCCCTGCTGGGATTCCCCTGCAGCATGGCAAAAACAAAGAAGTCCAGAGGTGGGGTTTCCCATGAAGGGAAGTCTCAGGGGAATCCCAGCAGCGCAAAAACAGGCGCTTCGGCTGGCAAAAGGCGTGAATTTTGGGCTTGCACGCTTTAATTGTTTTTCTATGGGAAACATTGTTTCGTCTTACAAACTTTTCACCTTAAGAACCTCGTCCCAGAACCAATTAAGTTTGTAAGACAAGGTATCACTGTATAATGACTGTTTGAAGTGAGGACTTTGTTGGAAAAAAGATGAGTGACAACTGGTGCTCATAGTTATGACCTCAGACCCAAGGATCAGCAACTGGAACGTATGTATGTATGTATGTATGTATGTATGTATGTATGTATGTATGTATGTATGTATGTGTATACATATGTGACAGTCATACTGTCCCAAGGTCACATGATAACCATTTGTGACTTCGGACATAAGCAAAGCCAATGGGTGAAGCTGGCATGCTTGACCCAACAACCACAGCAAAAACCACTCACCTAACAGCCATCCCGATTAGAAACCTGAGTCGTTAAGTTGAGGGCTACCTGTATTTGGTTGACATATTCAAAGGAACGGTACAAGACTTAAATTCCTCCCGGTTCGGACCAGATTGCCTGAGCTGTTAGCAACCCATTGGTGACATAAAGATGGCATCATGGATCCAGTTCTGTCTGTGCTGGTTCTTGAGCGCCACCAAATTTTCCAGGTTTTTTCCCCCTCTGTTTGGATGGCTTCTCCTCGTCTTCTTATTCATTCATTCATTCATTCATTCATTCATTCATTCATTCATTCATCCATTCAAGTTTTATGCCGCCCTTCTCCTTAGACTCAGGGTGGCTTACAACATGTTAGCAATAGCACTTTTTAACACTGCCAGCCTAGTGCCCCCACAATACAGGTCCTCATTTTACGCACCTCGGAAGGATGGAAGGCTGAGTCCACCTTGAGCCGGGGATGAGATTTGAACCGCTGACCTGCAGATCTACAGTCAGCTTCAGTGGCCTGCAGTACAACACTCTACCTGCTGCGCCACCCGGCTCTTTTGGGAAAAAGCCCTCCCGCCAGCCTCCGGGTTAATACCCCCCTTTATTTCATTGTCCGAAACACAGCTGAGCAACCTCCTCAGCTTTGTTTCGGGCTGAAGCGACCCTCTGCGCATGCGCGGAAGTGAATTCGGATGAAGTGGCACGCGCATGAAATGTCGCGATGCAAACCGGTGGGAAAGATAAGTGGAACCCACCAAGCGGGGGTTGCCACTACTGCCGCTACCGATGCACTGTGCGCATAGCTTTGGGTCTCTGGTGTGCATGCACATACCCCAGTGAGATTCTGCTTCTGCACATGCACAGGAAGCAAAATCTCATAACGGGACGCACGTGTGTGAGGAATTTCAGCAGGGGTTTTTTTTTGCTTCTGTGCAATTGCTAAAATCTTGCGCGCAAGCACATCCCCTCATGAAGTGTTGCTTCCTGCGTATTCAATTCAATTCAATTCAATTCATTAGATTTGTATGCCACCCCTCTCCGAAGACTCGGGGCGGCTCACAACAACAATAAAAACAATATTCTAGCGAAAACAAATCTAATATTAAAAAGCACATAAAACCCTATCATATTTAAAAAGCAAACAACACATACATATCCAAATATAAATATTAAAAAGCCTGGGGGAAAGGTGTCTCAACTCCCCCATGCCTGGTGGTATAGATGGGCTTTGAGTAATTTACGAAAGACAAGGAGGGTGGGGGCAGTTCTAATCTCTGGGGAGAGTTGATTCCAGAGGGCCGGGGCTGCCACAGAGAAGGCTCTTCCCCTGGGGCCCGCCAAATGACATTGTTTAGTAGAATGGGACCCAGAGAAGGCCAACTCTGTGGGACCTTATCGGTTGCTGGGATTCGTGCGGTAGCAGGCGGTTCCGGAGGTACTCTGGTCCAATGCCATGTATTCGCAGAAGCAAAATCTTTCTGGGATGCATGCACACACACACACACATGAGACCCAAAGCTCTATGCGCAGCCCCCAGTTTTACTACCAATGTGGTGTCATCATCCGTTCCGGTAGGAATCTGCTACTGGAACCCACCCAAGCTGGAATGGTATCGTCAAGCATGAACACCACATCAAAAGCCAATGTTTGTTGACGGCGAGCTACCTGGTCCATCCTGATGGTCAAGATGCGACCTCTGGAATCCACCTCCCTCACTTACTTGGCCTCCTCCAGCTCCTCCGTCCTCTGGATGGCATCCGTTTCATACTTGGTTCTCCACTGGGCCACCTCCGAGTTGGCCTTGGAGAGGACCCGCTGGAGCTCCGCTTTGGCTTCCATCTCCTCCTCATATTGTTCCCTCAGAAGGTCGCAGTCGTGGCGGGAGGACTGAAGAGCGTGCGCTAGAGCGTTTTTGGCCTATGTCAAAGGGGGAAGTCCAGTGTGAATTTGGTGGGTGTCCATCACACCTCCTGTCTCCCTCTCCCCCAAAACCCAAGATCCACAATTCCCAAGCAGGGGGGGAGTCCCATTACCACTGCTACTAGTGTGCTGTGCGCACAGTTTCAATTCTCTTGCATGGCATGCGCCCCAGAAATATGATTTTGCTTCTGTGCATACGAAGGAAGCAAAAATGTGTTGAATTCTTGTGAGGGGACGTGCATGCAAGAGAGATTTTGGTGATTTTTTTGCTTCTGCGCATGCACATAAGCAAAAAAAAAATCACAAAAATCTCACGTGCGCATGCGTCCCCTCACTGGATTTTGCTTCTGTGCATGCACTCAAAGCAGAAATACGCTGGGACGCGCATGTAAGATAACGGAAGCTGCATGTACAGCGCAGTGTTCACTATCAGTGTGCCAACCTCTACCGTTCCGGTAGCAACCCACTGCTGTTCCCAGGTGACTTTTCTTCACCTTGGTCTCCTCTTCCAGCTGTCTCTTGAGGTCCTCCATTTGTTGCGTGTAGGATTGTTTCCCGCGAGTCAGCTGGGAAACGAGGGCCTCTTTCTCTTCGAGCTGTCGGGAGAGTTCCCCTGCGGGCGGGAGAGGAGGGAAGTTGAGTTCCAGAAACTACACCCGATAGTAGCTTCTTCTGGGTGTACCACTCTACTACGCCCTGGTCCGACCACACCTGGAGTACTGTATACAGTTCTAGTCACCACAGTTCAAAAGAGACATTGAAACTCTGGAGAAGGTGCAAAAAAGAGCAACCAAGATGATTAAGGGATTGGAAACCAAGACTTACGAAGAGAGACTGAGGGAACTGGGCATGGATAGCCTAGGAAAAGGAGGGCCAGAGCGGACATGATAGCAGTCTACAAGTATACGGGGGGATGTCACAGAGAGGAGGGGATCACTTTATTCTTCAGGGCACCAGAGGGCCGGACGAGGAACAACGGCTGGAAGCTGACCAAGGAGAGATTCAACATGGAGATAAGGAGGAACTTCCTGACGGTCAGAGCGATCAACCAATGGAACAACCTATCAGCGGACGTTGTGAACTCCAACACTCTGGACATTTTAAAGAGAAGATTGAACTGCCACTTGACTGGTGTGCTATAGGGTTCCTGCTTGGGCGGGGGGTTGAACTTGATGGCCTTCATGGTCCCTTTCAACTCTAACAAACAAACAGACCTCATAAAGAGGTGTAGAAAAACAAGGCGGAGACCCAAAGAGGCAAATGGACTATCTTTTGTTTTCTCCTTGAAGAGCTTTTGCTTCTCATCCAAGAAGCTTCTTCAGTGCTGACAGAATGCTGGAGAACGGAAGGATTTAGATTCATTGCAGTCATCTTGTTGCTAGTCGTCGTTGCGGCCCTTTGGAAGTTTATCTGTGCCCTCAGGGTCTCTTGAGTAGTGCAAATGGGCTATAAATGTTTACAACTGTTCTGTCCATACCACCCATCGGTCAGAATAAAAAGTCCATACCCTCACGGAATAATACTTAAAAGGTATATTGCTTACAAAACATTCAGGCAAAAAAATGGTTAAATAGTTCGAAATCTAATTTAGTCCATGCTGGCAATATTCCCAGCTTAATTGCCTTGAAGATAAGAACAGAAAGCCAAAGCTCAATTAGGGGAATTCCTTTGAATTGATTCTGTCCGTCAAATAGACATACTGTGGTCTTTTTCAGATGATGAGACTACATGACGATGAGTTTACATGGGTTAGAGTGATCTGCAAGAAAAGTGTTCCTTGAACTCCAGAGCTCCCACAGAACCATAATTTTTATGAACCTTGTTCACCATGCTCACTTATTCCCAGACTGTCTCTTATATAATGACAAGGTGTGGCCAAGTGTTCCCTAGAGCTATGAATGCCAAGACCCTATTCTTTTCAGATATTCTTGCCTAGACATAGATCTTCTGACTCTGGCATCTAACATCAGCTCGTCTTCTAATTCATCTTTCTCCTCTGACACAGTCCATATTCTAACTGGGGATGATACAGTCTTCCTTCCTTCCTTCCTTCCTTCCTTCCTTCCTTCCTTCCTTCCTTCCTTCCTTCCTTTATTATTTGTTTGTTTATCTATCTATCTATCTATCTATCTATCTATCTATCTATCTATCTATCTATCTATCTATCTATCTATTAGATTTGTATGCCGCCCCTCTCTGGAGACTTTACTTGATCCTCAGTCTCTAACTCTCCCTCACTCTCAGACTCAGGTGACAAGAACATTGGCCTAGGAAACCAATACGCATCCGTCGCCTGGTTCTCGAAATCCATGATCAGCTGAGCCAGTCATGGACCAGTCACAATAACAACAACATGATCCCTTCAGTAGTTCCAAGAAGGTTCCTCACCTCATTTGCACTATTTAGGAGACCCAATAGGCATAGATAAATCTTCAAGCACCTACATGCAAGGAGATGTGAGTTCCTGCCAAGTTGGCAGATGAAGATTGGTCAATGAGATGGACTTGGGGGTGTGGCTTGAACTTTCAACTGGGTGGAGAAACCCCTGGACTTCAGATTCGGGTTTCTCCCAGATGTACCAATATAGCTCTGTTAATAAATTGGAACTTTGAGGAATACTTTGATTTAGTTTTGGATACTATTTGGAATCAAGGAAGGAAGGAAGGAAGGAAGGAAATAAAGGAGGGGAAAGAAAAGGAAGAAAGAAAAGAGAAAGTGAAAAAAGAAAAAAGAAAGTGAAAAAAGAAAAACTTATGACCACATTTTTGGTTGCTAAGCAAAAGCATTGTTAAGTGAATTTCACCACATTTTACAAGGCCCCGCTCACCTGACCACCAAACCACATGCACCTGATGCCATGCCCATCTGCCCTCAAGCCACACCCACAAAATAAGCCACACCCACAGAACCGATAGGGAATTCTTTTTCACATTTCACCCCTTGCCGGTACCGTTTTCAGTGAGCAGTTTCGCCCGCTGGGTGTTGGTGTCATTGAGGGTTCGCTGCGTCTCCTCCAACTTGGCGCGGTTATCTGTCGATTGGTCCTCGAGGGTACGGCACATCTTCTCCAAATTTGCCTGCCAAGAAATAGAAGAATTAAACTGGAATAAAGCCTGGCAGAAGCTTGAGCGTGTTTTCCAATGAAACCACGTGGTTGATTAACTTGAAAAGACCCAGGCGTTGAAAGCATCTTCATACCTGGCGATACAGGTGGGTCTTGAGTAACTTGCGAAAAACAAGGAGGGTGGGGGCCATTCTAATCTCTGGGGGGAGTTGGTTCCAGAGGCCTGGGGCCGCCACAGAGAAGGCTCTTCCCCTGGGGCCCGCCAAAGGACATTGTTTGGTCGATGGGACCCGGAGAAGGCCAACTCTGTGGGACCTTATCAGCCGCTGGAATTTGTGTGGTAGAAGGCGGTTTCGGAGGTATCCTGGTCCAATGCCATGTAGGGCTTTAAAAGTCATTAGCAACACTTTGAATTGTGATCGGAAACTGATCGGCAGCCAGTGCAGACCAAGGAGTGTTGTAGAAATGTGGGCGAATCTGGGAAGCCCCACGATAGCTCTCACGGCCGCATTCTGCACGATCTGAAGTTTCCGAACACTTTTCAAAGGTAGCCCCATGTAGAGAGTGTTGCAGTAATCGAACCTCGAGGTGATGAGGGCATGAGTGACTGTGAGCAATGACTCCCTGTCCAAGTAGGGCCGCAACTGGTGCACCAGGCAAACCTGGGCAAACGGCCCCCTCGCCACAGCCGAAAGATGATGTTCCAATGTTAGCTGTGGATCGAGGAGGATGCCCAAGTTGCAAAACCTCTCTGAGGGGGGTCAATAATTCCCCCCCCCCAGGGTAATGAACGGACAGATGGAATTGTCCTTGGGAGGCAAAACCCACAGCCATTCCGTCTTGTCTGGATTGAGTTTGAGCTTGTTGACACCCATCCAAACCCCAACAACCTCCAGATATTCTGGTCCGATGCCATGTAGGGCTTTATAGCTCATTACCAACACTTTGCATTGTGACCGGAAACTGATTGGCAGCCAGTGGTAATGTTTCCTAGTTGGGTCTTGAAATATTTGCAAGAAAACAACCCAGTTCAGAGATCACCAGGAACCCCAGATTTTCCTCCCAGCGCCCACCATTATACTCTGAAGCAACTATCTACCTAAAAGTGAGCTTGTGTTATCCATGGCATTGTTTGGCTGGTTTTTGGCCACCCTCCTCTCAGTAAAGGTCAGCCATTCACGGCCTACTGGAACGCTCCGGTGGCGGTGGGGTTCATGTGCACATGCAAAAGCCAAATCTCGCATGCACAACAATGTGCACGGCGTGTGTATGGTCGATGATGATGGAGCTGCACATGCAACTCCATTTCTGCCGGTGGAACAGTGTTCGACACTGTCCCGCCTCTTGCCCCCCCTGCCTCCCCTCCACAGACACAACACCTTGGCCTTCAGAATCTGCTCCATGTTGGAGGCCACATCGTCCAGCTCTAGCTTCAGCTCGCTCTTCTCCTTCTCCAGCTTCTGCTTGACCCGCTGCAGGTTGTCGATCTGCTCAGCCAGCTCGGCCACCGAATCCGCGTGCTTCTTGCGCAAGGCGGCCGCCGTGGCCTCGTGCTGCAGCGTGGCCTCTTCCAGATCACGCCGCATCTTCTGGGACTCGGCCTCCCGCTTCTTGTTCAGCTCGATCTGCACTGAGTTGGCCCCGCCGGCCTCTTCCAGACGCTCGCTGATCTCCTCCAGTTCTCGCGAGAGGTCCGAGCGCTGTTTTTCCACCTTGGCGCGGGCCGCGCGCTCTGCCTCCATCTCCTCTTCCAGCTCCTCAATTCGTGCCTGAACGGTGGGAAAAAAGATGAATCATTAGATTATTTATTTATTCATTTATTCATTCATTCATTCATTCATTCATTCATTCATTTATTTATTTATTTATCCAATACACAAATACATAGGAAGAAAGATAGACATGTGATAATATAAAAGAGGGTGAAAGTGAACTTAGAGGAGAGGATATATGAAAAAAAGAGAATATATAAGATAGGTGAAAGAAAGGAAAGACAATTGGACAGGGGACGAAAGGCACACCAGTGCACTTATGTATGCCCCTTACTGGCCTCTTAGGAACCTGGAGAGGTCAATCGTGGAGAGTCTAAGGGAGAAATGTTGGGGGTTAGGGGTTGACACAATTGAGTCCGGTAATGAGTTCCACGCTTCGATAACTCGATTGTTGAAATCATATTTTTTACAGTCAAGTTTGGAGCAGTTCGTATTAAGTTTGAATCTGTTGCGTGCTCTTGTGTTATTGCGGTTGAAGCTGAAGTAGTCATTGACCGGTAGGACGTTGCAGCATATGATCTTGTGGGCAATACTCAAATCGTGTTTTAGGCGCCGTAGTTTTAGACCCGGATTGTTAGGGGTAATATACTGATTCTGTAAACCACTTAAGAGAGATTTGCAAAAGCACTCCAAAGCAGTATATAAGTCTAAATGCTTTTTCTATGGGGTCATTAAAAGAGGATAATGTGGTGTTTTTATATTCCTGTAAGCCACCTCGAGTCGCTGTAGATGAATAAGTGGCAATATAAATTTTCTGAATAAAGAAACAAACTTTGCTTCCAGTGATGTAGAAAGGGGGCAAAAACAGACTGACCGTCCAAAATTTTGGGAAATTTCTCTCTTTTTTTCCTGGCTCGAGCATCAAAGAAGGGTTTTCCTACCTGGAGCTCCTTTAGTTTCTTCTGCATCTGGGAAGCCAGGGCTTGTTCGTCTTCAATCTTGCTGTTCTGTTGGTTGATATCAAACTCTTTCCTGCCAAAGAGAATTCATTGGGGAGTTAAAAACCTGGTCCATAAAATACAGATAGTCCTTGACTTACAACAGTTTGCTTAGTGACTGTTCAAAGGTACTAAGGTAAATGGTTTTGGAATTGCTTCTCAGACTTACATCCCCGTGGTCTCGCTTGCGATCAAAATTCAGTCACTTTACCCACGGATTCATATTTACGACGCATCCCAGGTGTTGTGGTTGGCTCTGGCCCAGCTCCTGCCCCAGGGAATGGGGAGGTGGATGCAGGGGAAAATTCAACATGTCACAGGCTTGTGTTATTGCCGACAGAATCAGTTCAGAGTTTAGTTTCCTCGGACGAAGAAGAAGGTGGGAGTGACTCGGCAGAGGAGGGCTTGGCACACAGCCCAGGCAGTCAATCTCCCTTATCTTCTATAGCTTCAGATGATGATATTTTGTACCCACGAAGTGCAGAATTATGCGCAGAAGAGACCAAGTAAGAACATATTACAGGAAATAAGGGAGGCCACCTGTGTTTGGGCGGGGCTCCAGTAATTAGGGTTGCTGCTATAAATAGCAGCATGTGAGTTTGGCCGTTGTGGAAGAATATCTGTTGCAGTATTGTCAGGAATCTTGTGTGCTGGACTTTGTTGCTTTTTCACGCCTTTGAAACCAAAGCAGAGCAACATGTGTGTGTGTGTGTGTGTGTGTGTCTCACTTCGTTGGAAGAAGAAGGGGTGTGAAGTTTTTCCACAGCTGCTGGCTAAGTACTTAATGACTGCTTAAGGGACATTGTACAGACTACTGGGTTGTTTTGGGAAGAGTGCTCTTTGCAGTACAAAAAGAGTGCTTTGTTTATTTTGAATTTTGTGATAAAGAACATTGTTTTGAATTTTCAAACGAGTGTGTGTCTGAAATTTGTACCCTTGAATTTTCAGGAGGCTCCTATCAGAGAGCCTGACAGAACACCGGGTGTGTGTAGATCAGGTGGTCCTCTTTTTGTGACCTTCTGAGATGATCAGCAAGATCAATGGGGAAGCCCGATTCACTTAACAACCAGGCAACCCCGCAGTTTTCTATTACTTTTCAAAATTTTACAAAACTTTGTATTTTATATTTTGATAAGCTAATAAAAATGTGTAGGGGGAAAAAAACCACAACCACAACAAGATCAGGCACAGTCTCATGATGCCTCAATGATCAACCACTTAATGATGGTTGTAAGTCAAGGACTACTTTTGTTCTGTATTTCCCCCAGAAATTTCTGGGGTTTCTGGATTCCAGGAACAATGAATCTTGGGGAAGGTTGGAGAAGGAAGCTACTGTATTTTTCAAAGCGCGCCTTAGTTTGGGGGCAGGAAAATAGGGGGCGGGGGAATCTACCTACCAAGTATTCACCTGGCTAGTGTTCTTAGTCAGATCAGCTTCAGGACATTATTTTATCCCCTGGTTAGGGCTGGAAAAAAAACCTTTTATGGAGGGAATATCAATGAAAACCAGCCTGCAAAGACTTAAGTCTGGAAAAAAACTTGGGAGTAGCAAATGAAAAAATCTTGCAAGCCAGGAGGATCGTTAGCATCTTGTTAGGACTGAAAAAATATTTTTAGAGGGAATAGCAATGAAAACAATCCTGCAAAGACTTAGGGCTGGAAAAAATCTTGGGAGTAGCAATGAAAAAAAATCCTACAAGCCAGGAAGAATGTTAGCACCTTGTTAGAGCTGAAAAAACCTTTTTTGGAGGGAATAGCAATGAAAACCAGCCTGCAAAGACTTACGTCTGGAAAAAAAGCTTGGGAGTAGCAAATGAAAAAATCTTGCAAGCCAGGAGGATCATTAGCATCTTGTTAGGACTGAAAAAAATATTTTTAGACAGAATAGCAATGAAAACCAGCCTGCAAAGACTTAAGTCTGGGGGAAAAAACTTAAGAGTAGCAAATGATAAAATCCTACAAGCCAGGAAGAATGTTAGCATGTTGTTAGGGATGAAAAAACCTTTTTTCAGAGGGCATAGCAATGAAAACAAGCCTGCAAAGACCTGGGATTGGGAAAAAACCTTTTTGGAGTAGCAAATGATAAAATCCTACAAGCCAGGAAGGATGTTAGCATGTTGTTAGGGCTGAAAAAACCTTTTTCGGAGGGAATAGCAATGAAAACCGGCCTGCAAAGACTTAATTCTGGAAAAAAACTTGGGAGTAAAGTAGCAAATGAAAAAATCCTACAAGCCAGGAAGAATGTTAGCACCTTGTTAGGGCTGAACAAACCTTTTTCAGAGGGCGTAGCAATGAAAACAAGCCTGCAAAGACCTAGGATTGGAAAAAACCTTTTTTGGAGGCAGTAGCAATGAAAAAAAAAAAGCCTGCAAAGATTTAGGGTTGGAAAAAAAAATTTTTTTGGAGTACCAATGAAAAAATCCTGCAAGCCAGGAAGATTGTTAGCACCTTGTTATGGCTGGAGTATAATAAGCACCCAAATTTTCAGCCTTTTTTAGGAGTGGATAGGTGCATTTTATACTCTGGAAAATATGGTAATTCCTTCCCAGTCAGTTGTGTGGATGACACAACACACAAATTCAGATGTGAAGGGATAATGAAACCAGTTTTATTTCCGTCCTTATTTTGGAGACAAATAGGAAAACTCTTGAACTTGGTCATTTTTGTGGGGTGACCCCCTGAGACCCCTAAACCCAAAAGCACAGAGCTGGCTCTTCCCTTACTTTTTAATTTTCTCTTCCAGCTGCTGCTTGTCATTCTCCAAGTCCATGATGTTCTCTTGGGCCAGCTTTAGGTCTCCTTCAATTTTCCTTTTGGACCGTTCCAGATCCATCCGGATTTTCCTCTCCTGTTCTAGCGAACCTTCTAGCTGTTGATGGCAAGAGGGGAGGAGAAGAGGAGAGAGAGAGAGACAGAGTGGAAGGAAGGAAGGAGAGAAGGAGCAAAGAAGGGAAGGGAGAAAGGGAGAAAGGAGGGAGTAAAGGAAATAAAGTAAGCAAGGAGGGAAGGAGCAAAGAAGGGAAGGAAGAAAGGGAGACAGGAGGAAAGGAAAGAAAGAGAGAAGTAAGTAAGTAACAGGGAAGGAGCAAAGAAGGGAAGGAAGAAAGGAGGGAGGGAGATAAGGAAAGAAAGAAGGAAGTGAGTAGGAAAGGAGCAAAGAAGGAAAGGATGAAAGGAAGATAGGAGGAAAGGAAGGGAGGGAAGAAAAGAAATAAAAAGAAGGAAGGAGGGAGGGAGGAGGAAAGGAGGGAAAGAGCAAAGAAGGGAAAGAAGAAAAGGAAGGGAGGGAAGTAAAGAAATAAAAAGAAGGAAGGAGGGAGGGAGGAGGAAAGGAGGGAAAGAGCAAAGAAGGGAAAGAAGAAAGGGAGAAAAGAGAGAGGTGTATTTTGGGCTGGACCCACCTTCTGAGCATGTGCAGAAGTAAAATTGCATGAGTGGAACGAGTGGAAACATTGCAATGTGCACCAGTAGCGAAAGCAAGTGGAACCCATCCCCAGGTTCTCCCGAATCCCCGAGAACCCCCAGCAGCCCACTCCCGGACAGACCACCTCCCACCTCAGTCCACTGCTGTATTGGGCTCCTACCAGTACAAATGGAGCTGTGCGCACACCTTTGGGTCTTTGCGCATGCATGTATCTCAAGGGATGCGCGCTTGCGTTAGATTTTGGTGATTTTTTTTGCGAGGAAGCATAAAAACCACTGAAATCTCCCAAGTGCACGTCCCTTCACAAAATTTTGCTTCTTATGCGTGCACAGAAGCAAAATCTCGCTGGGACATGCACGCGCACACATGCCAGAGACTCAAAGCTGCGCGCACAGCACACCGGTAGTAGCAGTAGCAGCAACCCCTGCCTGATCCACTCACATCGTCCACTTGCTGTTCCAGCTTCATCTTGGCTTTGCTCAGGCTGTTGACTTTGTCTTCTTCGACCTGGAAGTCGTCTAACGCTTGTTGGTGGGCCTCTTGGAGGGTTTTCTTCTCCTTGGTTAGTTTGGCGATGATCTCATCCAGGCCAGCCATTTCTTCGGTGAGGTTTTTCACCTGAAAAGAGCACCAATCCGAAGGGACTGTTACCATACAAATGAATGCTTGGCTTATGGTCATTCTATTAAGGGATGAGTTCAAAGCTATGATGGGGACCGACCAATGCGAAACTCTGTTGCAACCGTCCTCTTAGTCACGGGATTAAAATTATTTTATTTTATTTTATTTTATTTTATTTTATTTTATTTTATTTTATTTTATTTTATTTTATTTTATTTTATTTTATTTTATTTTATTTTATTTTATTTTATTTTATTTTATTTTATTTTATTTTATTTTATTTTATTTTATTTTATTTTATTTTATTTTATTTTATTTTATTTTATTTTATTTTATTTTATTTTATTTTATTTTATTTTATTTTATTTTATTTTATTTTATTTTATTTTATTTTATTTTATTTTATTTTATTTTATTTTATTTTATTTTATTTTATTTTATTTTATTTTATTTTATTTTATTTTATTTTATTTTATTTTATTTTATTTTATTTTATTTTATTTTATAATTTAATTTAATTTAATTTAATTTAATTTATCTGTCTATCTGTCTATCTGTCTATCTGTCTATCTGTCTATCTGTCTATCTTATCTATCTATCTATCTATCTATCTATCTATCTATCTATCTATCTATCTATCTATCTATCTATCTATCTATTTATTAGATTTGTATGCCGCCCCTCTCCGGAGACTCGGAGCAGCTCACAGCAAAAAACACAGTACAAATCCAATAGTTAAAAAGCAATTTAAAACCCTTAATATAAAAACAGTCATACATCCCAGACAAGAACCATACACGAAGCGGGAACGGCTCGGGGGAATCAATTCCCCCATGCCTGACGGCAGAGGTGGGTTTTAAGGAGTTTGCAAAAGGCGAGGAGGGTGGGGGCGGTCCTAATCTCCGGGGGGAGTTGATTCCAGAGGGCCGGGGCCACCACAGAGAAGGCTCTTCCCTTATCCCGCCAGACGACATTGTTTCGTCGACGGGACCCAGAGAAGGCCAACTCTGTGGGACCTAACCGGTCACTGGGATTCGTGCGGTAGAAGGCGGTCCCTGAGATATTCTGGTCCGGTGCCATGAAGGGCTTTATAGGTCATAACCAACACTCTGAATTGTGACCGGAAACTGATCAGCAACCAATGCAGACTGTGGAGTGTTGGTGTAACATGGGCATATTTGGGGAAGCCCATGATTGCTCTCGCAGCTGCATTCTGCACGATCTGAAGTTTCCGAACACTCTTCAAAGGTAGCCCCATGTATGATCTTCAGGAACCGGTTCATACAGGCAGACGTTGACTTACGACAGTTTTAGTTGCATAGAATGACTGATGAAATGGAAAGGGACTTTGGAGGTCTTCTAGTCCAACCCCCTGCTCAGGCAGGGAAACTTATATCAGTGATGGCCAATTTTTTTTAAATCATGTGCCGGGACCCATAATTCAATGCATGCAAGCTACCCACGCGTGCTCCCCTGGTCCCCAGCGCATGTGTACATGCTCCTCCACCCTGGAACATTTGTGTGGTCCCCTATGCTTTCCCCACCCCTACACATACACACACGACCCCTCTGCCCCATTTTGGGCCTCCCTGCAGCCTCCTGAGACCATAAACGGGCCACCCGTGTGCCTGCAGAAAGGGCTGCGTGCGCCACCTGTAGCACATGTGCCCCTGGTTCGCCATTACAGCCCTATATCATGTAAGACAAATGGTTATCCAATCTCTTCTTAAAAACTTCAGTATTGGAGCATTCACAACATTTGTTTGTTTGTTTGTTTGTTTGTTTGTTTTATTTATTTATCTATCTATCTATCTATCTATCTATCTATCTATCTATCTATCTATCTATCTATCTATCTATTTATTTATTTATTTGATTTTTACGCCGCCCTTCTCCTTAGACTCAGGGTGGCTTACAACATGTTAGCAGTAGCACTTTTTAACAGAGCCAGCATATTGCCCCCACAATCCGGGTCCTCATTTTACCCACCTCAGAAGGATGGAAGGCTGAGTCAACCTTGAGCCGGTGATGAGATTTGAACCGCTAACCTACAGATCTACAGTCGGCTTCAGTGGCCTGCAGTACAGCACTCTACCTGCTGCGCCACCCCGGCTCTTTTAATGTTTAATCTTTTAATGTTCGTTCCAGGTTGGGAGGATTAAAAAGCAAAATTGCGACAGTGTTTCCTACTTATGGTAGCAACATCCTCTCGGCCATGTGAAGAAAATTAAGACATTTGGCTACCGGCTCATTAAATGACCAAAGTTCATTTAATGACCGTTCCAAGTTATGACAAAAATACTAATTGTGACCGTGTCGCTTACACTGGTAGCAGGGCCCTGGTGGTCAGATGATCAAAACCTAGACGCTTGGCGGCTGACTCATATTTACGATGATTTTGAACGGTCAAGTGATCCTTCTTTTGCAGATTCACTTAACAACCATATTTCTCATTTAATGATGGATTGTGATTTATTTTAAAAAATGCGACAGAAACATCGTAAAGTGGGGCAAAACTCAACCACGCTCTGGCTTAAAGCAACGAAGGGAAATTTGGAACTCAGTTACAGACGGTCGTAAGTTGAGGACTACCTGTGTTTTCAACGCACCTTGTTCTCGGTGGCGTGCTTCTCCTTCTCCACCTTGGCCAAGGTCAACTCCAGGTCATCGATATCCTTCTTGAGCTCCGAACATTCGTCTTCCAGCTTCCGCTTCTTGGCGGTCAGTTCGGCGTTCATCTCCTCTTCGTCTTCGATCCGCTCGGTCATCTCTTTCACTTTGGCCTCCAGCTGGATCTTGTTCTTGATCAGCTGGTCGCAGCGTTCCTCAGCGTCGTTCAGATTGTCTTGTTCCTGGGGGTGGGTGGGGTGGGTGGGGGGGTTGGGTGAGGGGGGAGAAGGGAAGGAAAGAACAGAAGAAAGAAAGAAATAGGTTCCTATTATCATCAATGGTGGATGTGTAGTAAAGTTAAGCTTTATTGGAAAATGATAGAAAGAATAATAAAAGAAATAGTAATGCAAGAAATAGAAAAAAACCCAGAATTTTACTTATTGGGTATAACCAAACAGAAATATAAAAAAGAAATTCTACATTTAGTCATTCATATTTTGACAGCGGCCAGGATAGTATATGCGCAAAATTGGAAAGGGGAAAGTATTCCCAAAGAGGAAGAGGTTATTAAGAAAATATTAGATTGCGCTGAAATGGATAGGATGACAAGACAGTTAAAAGACCAAGAGGAATCAGAATTTTATGCGATTTGGAATAAAGTGTTTGTCTGTCTGTCTGTCTGTCTGTCTGTCTGTCTGTCTGTCTGTCTGTCTGTCTGTCTGTCTGTCTGTCTGTCTGTCTGTCTGTCTGTCTGTCTGTCTGTCTATCTATCTATCTATCTATCTATCTATCTATCTATCTATCTATCTATCTATCTATCTATCTATTTATTTATTGGATTTGTATGCCGCCCTCTCTCCGGAGACTCGGGGCGGCTAACAGCAACAATAAAACAGTGTACAATAGTAGTCTGATGTTAGAAATAATTAAAAGCCCATTAATATTTTTTTTTTTTTAAACCAAACATACATACAAACATACCATGCATAGAATTGTAAAGGCCTAGGGGGGAAAGAGGATCTCAATTCCCCCATGTCTGACGGCAGAGGTGGGTTTTAAGTAGCTTACGAAAGGCAAGGAGGGTGGGGGCAATTCTAATCTTTGGGGGGAGTTGGTTCCAGAGGGCCAGGGCCGCCACAGAGAAGGCTCTTCCCCTGGGTCCCGCCAAGCGACATTCTTTAGTTGATGGGATCTGGAGAAGATCCACTCTGTGGGATCTAACTGGTCGCTGGGATTCGTGCAGCAGAAGGCAGTCCCTGAGATAATCTGGTCCGGTGCCATGAAGGGCTTTATAGGTCATAACCAACACTTTGAATTGTAACCGGAAACTGATCGGCAACCAATGCAGACTGCGGAGTGTTGGTGTAACATGGGCATATTTGGGAAAGCCCATGATTGCTCTCACAGCTGCATTCTGCACGATCTGAAGTTTCGAAACATATATGGATAGATAAGAAGAAGAAGTAAAAGTAAAACTTAAGTGAGAAACGTAGAAGTATGGTTATGACTTAAATTTTGTGTTCTACTTAGTTTATATATGAAGGGGTTTTTTTTATACAAGGTTAAACAAAATTTCTTCTTTTCATTTAAAGTAATAAGTTGATTTAAAGTATGAATAAGGTATTCTTTTTTTCTGTATGGAAATTTGACTTCTAGAATAAGTGGGGAAATTGCAACCCCAATTTTATGTTAAATGTATGTTTGTCAGTTTTGTCATTTTAATGAAAAATCAATAAAGTTTATTATAAGAAAAGAAAAGAAGAACCAATAGAATAGAAGATTTGCAGCTCAGGGTTGAGCAATGGGGTCCGTGGTGGTCTCAGGCGGATGGTTTGCTTGTAGATGTTTTATTGACCTTACTAGGATACATCATCAGTATCGGGTTCCTACCGGAACAGGAAGGGGAATAGGACGCCGCACCAGTAGCGGAAATGGAGCTGCTCATGCACCTTTGGGTGATCGGCGGGTGGACGTGGGCATCAAAGTGAGATTTGGCTCCTGCGCATGCGCAGTCTTGTCAGAGGATGCACGCATGCATGAGAGTTTGGTGATTTTCAGCAAATTTTTTTCCACTGAAATCTCGCGCCTCCACACGTCTTCCTGCAGGTTTTGCTTCCTGCGCATGCACAAAAGCCAAATGTCGCTCTGTCATGCGCACAGCGTGGTGGTTTTCTTGCAGACATTTCATGAGTCAACTAGGGAACATCATCAATGCCAGATGTTTGCTCCAGTCTCCCTGCCTTCTATCACGTGATGATATTATCTACTTTTGTGATGGCGAACCTATGGCCCCCATGCCACAGGTGGCACATGGAGCCATGTCTGCCAGCACGCAAGGAGTTGCCCTAGCTCAGCTCCAGCGCACATGTGTGTGCCAGCCACTGATTTACTGTGAGCTGCCCTGAGTCCTTGTAGAGGGGCAGCAAATAAATCTAATAAATATTATTATTATTATTGTTGTTGTTGTTGTTGTTGTTATTATTATTATTATTATTATTATTATTATTATTATTATTATTTCAATACAACACAGCAAACGAGATCACTATGCTGGATTTCATATTTCATCAACAGTCGGGCGCTTTCCAAGTAAATTATTATTATTATTATTATTATTATTATTATTATTATTATTATTACGGTATTATTTTTATTTTTATTTTTATTTTTATTTTTATTTTTATTTTTATTTTTATTTTTATTTTTATTTTTATTTTTATTTTTATTTTTATTTTTATTTTTATTTTTATTTTTATTTTTATTTTTATTTTTATTTTTATTTTTATTTTTATTTTTATTTTTATTTTTATTTTTATTTTTATTTTTATTTTTATTTTTATTTTTATTTTTATTTTTATTTTTATTTTTATTTTTATTTTTATTTTTATTTTTATTTTTATTTTTATTTTTATTTTCCCTGGTGCGGAGGCTCTGGGATGGCGTTTTTGGCCTCCAGAGGGCCTCGGAAGGAGGAGGCTTCAGCCTCTGGAGCCTGGGTAGGGAGAAAAATGGGCCTATCTACTGGAAGTCAGGAAATGGGCCGTTTCTGACCTCCAGATGGCCTCTGGGGGAGATGGGGAGGCTGTTTTGGCCTTCTCCAGACTCCGGAGCCTGCAAAGGGCGAAAAATGGGCCTACCGGGTCCCCTAAGAAATTGAGAAATGGTCCGTTTCTGACCTCCAAAGGACCTCTGGGAAATGGAGGAAGCTGTTTTCACCTTTCCTAGGCTCCAGGGAAGCCTCTGGAGCCTGGGGAGGGCGAAAAAATAGGCCTACTGGGTTTACCAGAAGTTGCAAAATGGGCCATTTCTGACCTCCAGATGGCCTCTGGGGGAGATGGGGAGGCTGTTTTGGCCTTCTCCAGACTCCAGGGAAGTCCCTGGAGCCTGGGGAGGGCAAAAAAGGGGCCTACTGGGTCCACCTGAAGTTGAGAAATGGTCCATTTCTGACCTCCAGAGGGCCTCTGGGAAGCGAAGAAGGTATTTTCATCCTTCCTAGGCTACAGGGAAGTCTTTGGAGCCTGAGGAGGGCAAAAAATGGGCCTACTAGAAGTTGGGAAATGTGTGAACAGTAGGGAGATCGTTCATGGATGTCTGAAGGGATGGGGTAGCACGGGGAGGGGTCCCACATGCATGTGCAGGGGTGGGTGGTGTGGGGGCATTGAATTATGGGTGGGGTAATGCACACGCGCACAACAACACATGTGTGCATGCTTTCAGTACCTGGTGGGATACAATGTCTGTGAGAAAAGCAGCCAAGTTCTCAGTGTAAAGGAAGAACGTCAGAATGAGGAGCAAGGATTATGTAAACCTCTGAGTGTCAAGACGGTGCAGGAGTTGGTGATAAATTAAGGGCTTGCCATATTATCTATAAAAGGCCTGGTGTTTATGGGGGGGGGATTTTCATAAGGGAACAGATAAAGCCACAAAGCATTTTTTTGGGAGGGGTTCAAGGCCATCCTATGCCCACCCACCTGGGCGGAAGCGGAAGGAGGACTGACCATGCTGACAAGGGGTGTGAAACTTTCAACTGGGTGGGAAACTCAGATTTAGGGTTCCCAGTGTAGGTGCCAGGATGGCTCTGAAAATAAATTGGAATTTTGTGGAGTACTTTGCCTTGGATTCTGATTTTGGTGGGATGCTACCTGGAACCTTGGCATTGAGTTGCAAAGTGGCCTAAATGTACTCACAGCTTGGACTTGCAACTGGAGGTCATTCTTCTCCTGCAGCAAGGAGACCATCTTCTCCTCCAGCTCCTTTCTCCTGGCTTCTGACTTCTCCAACGCTTCCTTCAGCCTCCCGAATTCCTCTTTCATTGTCTGTGAAGGATACATAAGAGTCGCCTCGGTCAAAATAGAGCTGAAAGGGACTTTAGAGGTCTCCTAGTCTGACCCCCTGCTCAAGCAGGAGAACCTATACAATCTCAGAGCGGTGGCTGTCTAGTGTCTCCTTAAAAACCTCCAGTGATGAAATGCCCACAGCTTCTGGTGGCAAGTTGTTCCAGTGGTTAATTGTTCTCCCAGAGGTGGGATTCAAAAAGTTTAGCAGCCGGTTCTCTACCGGGTTGCTGTGTGTGCATGGCCATGGTGGGAGTAGCCTACTCAGTCTCCTTCACTACAGTAGAGGGGGCGGGTGGGCATTTTCGATCTCCCAAGGCTGCAGAAGCTTTCCTTGAGCCTTTGGGGGTGTAAAAACGGCCTCCCCTGGGTTCCGGAGACTCTCAGGAAGCAGGAAACATGCCTGTTTCTGGATTTCCAGAACTTCCAAGAGGCTCATTTTTCATCCAAACACTGCTGTTTTTGGCAAACACCCAGGAGCAATTTGCAGGCAACGTTCATGAGTTCAAGCAGAGCAGAGACAGAAGCTTGAATGCAGAGATCAAGATGCAAAATGAACAAAGTTGTTTCCCGCAAATTGGTCAGTCCTTTTCCTCACTTAAATAGGCTACGGGGTGGCCAATTAACCCCAAGCCTTACTCCCGAGTAGACCTCCTGAGCACACACATTCAGGGCAGCCTCCTCCCCCTCCCTTTCTTCTTCTTCTTCTTCTTCTTCTTCTTCTTCTTCTTCTTCTTCTTCTCCTCCTCCTCCTCCTCCTCCTCTTCCTTCCTCCTCCTCCTCCTCCTCTTCCTTCCTCCTCCTCCCCCTCCCTTTCTTCTTCTTCTTCTTCTCCTCCTCCTCCTCCTCCTCTTCCTTCTCCTTCTTCCCTGGTGCCAGCTACATAGGCCGATGGCGAATCATCACACCAGCCCTCCTTGCGGGTCAAAATCAACTACCAGCTGCACTGGCTGCTGGCAGGCGACAGCAGAACAATCATCCTTCTTTTAATGACCCCCCATAATCCCTTATAGTATGGAGTCTGGGCAATTGAATGGAGCTGAACTTTTACTGGCCAGATGCCTTTCCTGTTGCCAAGGCAGAGTTCTACTCAGAGGCTCTAAATTCTCAAGAGAGCCCAGAGAGAGAAATATCTGTCTCTACCTAGGATTGAACTCACAGCCTCCTGAGTGTGAGGTGAGAGCTCCACCTCACCGCACCACTCATTGAACGAACGAACGAATTAATGAAGGTGGTCACCTGCATTTCTTTCTCAGTTTCCGCGCTCTTCAGCAAAGGTTTGATCTTGAAGAACAGCTTCATCCAAGGCCAATTTTTCACCCCCATGAAAGCCCGGATGTTGTACTGGATGATGAGCAAGGCATCCCTGGTGGAAGGAATCAAAGAGAAATCACGCCGTAACTTTTTTAGAAACTTCTTTCCTTCCTTGTCCACCCTCCGCCCTGTGGAATTCACTCCCCCAAAACACTCAGAATGTCAAAGCGAGGAAAACATCCATTAATCAGCATTTAACATTATTATTTCTACATTTCTACACCTTTCAACTAACGTCCCCTTTTTTACACCTCACTAACCGGCCGCTACTGCTATGGCCTCTGGGATTGTTGCAGGCGTGTGCATGCCCATCGGCACGAGATTTCACTTCTGCACATGCGCAGCAAATGAAATCTCATGTGGGGACAATCTTTCGTGTGCGATTTGGGCAATTTTCAGCAATTTCTTTGCTTCCGCGTATGTGCAGAAGCAAAAAAACCTGCTGAAAATCGGCAAAATCTCACATGTGAGAGCATTCTCATGTGAAAATTTGCTTCTCGCACATGCATGTGCATGTACACGGCCTCCTGCAGGACTCTGCCAGTCAAAATCAGGCCGCAGGTGGGCAACTCGAGGCCCCCATGTGGCCCGTTTTAGGCCTCCATGGCCTCCTGCAGGACTGCTGGCTGAAAACGGGCTGCAGGTGGGTCACATGAGGCCCCCAATCAGCCTATTTTGGCCTCCATGGCCTCCTGCAGCACTGCTGGCTGAAAACGGGCTGCAGGTGGGTCACATGAGGCCCCCAATCAGCCTATTTTGGCCTCCATGGCCTCCTGCAGCACTGCTGGCTGAAAACGGGCTGCAGGTGGGTCACATGAGGCCCCCAATCAGCCTATTTTGGCCTCCATGGCCTCCTGCAGCACTGCTGGCTGAAAACGGGCTGCAGGTGGGTCACATGAGGCCCCCAATCAGCCTATTTTGGCCTCCATGGCCTCCTGCAGCACTGCTGGCTGAAAACAGGCCAAGGGAGTAGGGTCACGTGCGCCTCTTCGTGCCCTGTTTTGGTCGACAGAGGCCCCGAGTCTGCGGAGAGGGGCGGCATACAAATCTAAATAAATAAATAAATAAATAAATAAATAGTGGGCTAGTCCGGTGGGCTAGTCCTTTGATTTTTCCAAGTCGGACCCACGGGCCAAATCTAGCACCCCATGGCTGGATTCAGTCCACGGGCCTTGAGTTGGACACCCCTGCTGTAGACACTAGTTTAGGAATTCTGCAATCTGGGTAACCAAAGGTCTCCATAACCTCGGTCTTCTTCCCTAGGGCTCACCTCCGCTCCATGATCTTCTTGAACTCAATGCGCATGAGTTGGCCCCTTGCTCGGGCTTGGATGCGGGTGATAATCCTGGACAGCCGCTCGTCTCGCAATTCCTCCAGTTGACCCAGCAGACCTGCCTTGAAAAACACCTGTGGGATGGGAAGTTGGTTTTGGTTTCATTTGATTCGCTAAATTTAAAACAAAACAAAATAAGCAAAGGGAAAGAAAAAAAATGTGGTTGTAGGGTCCTTTCGTCCAGAATGGATTTCTGGTTTGGTGGTTGTTTGTGTGACAATGACTTTGAAATAGGGATTTTCTCCAGCTTGGCCATTTGAAGAGGGGTGGACTTCGATTCCCATAATTCTCATGCAGGGTGGAGAATTCTGGGAGTTGAAGTCCACAGAACTTCCAGTTGCCAAGATCGAGAAACCCTTCTTCAGGCTGAAAGCAAAACGTTTTAGCTTAAAGACCATGTGGTGATTAAAAAAATGGAAGCTCTTCTTTAAAGTCACTCACAGATCCTTCCTTCCTCCCTTCCTCCCTCCCTCCCTCCCTTCCTTCCTCCCTCCTCCCTCCTCCTTCCTCCTCCTCCCTCCCTCTCCTTCCTTCCTTCCTTCCTCCTTCCTTCCCTCCCTTCCTCCTTTCCTTCCTTCCTTCCTTCCTCCCTTCCTCTATCCCTTCTTCCCCTCCTTCTCCATCTATTGTCTGCCCATCTTTTCTTTCCTTCCTCCATACATCCCATTGTCCCCCTCCTCTTCCCTCTCAAGCCCCTCCCTTTTCCTTTATCCCTTCTCTCATCCTATACTCCCCTCCTTCCCTCCCTTCTTCCTCCCTCCCTCCCTCCTTTCCTCCATCCTATTCTCTCCCTCCTTCTCCTCCCTCCCTCTTCCTTCTCTATCCTCTCCTTTCTTTCTTTCTTTCTTTCTATCCTTCCTTCCTATTTTTCCCTTTCTTTCTTTCTGTCTCTCCTTTCTTTCTTCTTTTCTTTCTTTCTTTCTTTCTTTCTTTCTTTCTTTCTTTCTTTGTCAAACAATTATAGGGTGATAATTTGTACATATAAAACATTAGATAAGTAATGATAAAAAGTAGACAATAGGACAGGGACGGTAGGCACAATGGTGCGCTTATGCATGCCCCTTATGCACTTATGCTTATGCACTGCCCCCCTCCTCCATCCCTCCCTTTCTTCTCATTTCCTCTCCTTCCTTCCTTCATCTATTCTATTCCCCCCCTCCTCCTCCTCCTTCTCTAGCTTCATCCCTTTTCTTTTCTTGGTTTTCTCCCCCTCCTCCTCCTCCCTCTCCTCCCTCTCTCCCTCCATCCTTCTTTCTTCCTTTCTTCCTTCCTCCATCCATTCTATTCTCCCCATCCTCCTCTTCTCTAGCTCCACCCTTTTCCTTTCTTGATTTTCCTCCCTCCCTCCTCCTTCATTCCTTCATCCCATTCTCCCCCCTCTCCTCCTCCTCCTTCCCTTCCTGTTCTAACTCGAGGACTCTATGCATTCTAAAATTCCCTTCCTGGCCTCCTTGTGGAAAAGGGACTTTCACGCCTTACCTTGGTGTGTCCAAACTTGTACTGGTTGTGGTCAATGTCCAGGGAGCCTAGAAGTTTCTCAGCCCCCTTCCGGCTGTCGATGAACTGACCCTCTGGAATGGCCATTGGGTTCAGGATCCGGTACCTGGCGAGAAAGCAAAAATTCCTTTGTTAAAGTTTAACTGGAATTTGACTGAGAAAGAGAAGCATCCAGATGCTTGTGGGGTTCTCATCCCAAAAACCTGCTGCTTAACCATTTCAGCATCTGACGGAGTGGACAGTTAGTCCTTGACTTACGGCTGGGCTAAGAACCAGCGCTAAGCAAGGCGTTTGCTAATATCTATCATAATAATCATAATAATAGCAAAGCATTTTAGGCTTATATATCAATTGATAATTCTGTCCAACCCTCTCTGAGTGGTTTATAGAGTCAGCCTCTTATCCCCCCCCCCAATAATATGGGTCCTCATTTTACCGACTTCAGAAGGATGAAAAGCCAAGTTGACCTTGAGTTGGTCAGGATCGAACTATCCTGCTCGAGCGGGGGGTGGTGGTGTTGGACTAGGTGACCTACAAGGTCCTTTCCCACTCTTTCAACCTGTTATTATTATCTGTATCTCTGGAGTCTTTCTAGAGTCTCAACATGCTTTTAACATCGTCGCTGCTAAAACTGGATGCAGTATTCCAAGTGTGGCCTTACCAAGGCCTTATAGAAACATAGAAACATAGAAGTCTGACGGCAGAAAAAGACCTCATGGTCCCTCTAGTCTGCCCTTCTACTATTTTCTGTATTTTATCTTAGGATGGATATATGTTTATCCCAGGCATGTTTAAATTCAGTTACTGTGGATTTACCAACCACGTCTACTGGGAGTTTGTTCCAAGGATCTACTACTCTTTCAGTAAAATAATATTTTCTTATATTATATTTTGATCTTTCCCCCAACTAACTTCAGATTGTGTCCCCTTGTTCTCGTGTTCACTTTCCTATTAAAAACACTTCCCTCCTGGACCTTATTTAACCCTTTAACATATTTAAATGTTTCGATCATGTCCCCCCTTTTCCTCCTGTCCTTCAGACTATTCAGATTGAGTTCATTAAGTGTTTCCTGATACGTTTTATGCTTAAGACCTTCCACCATTCTTGTAGCCCGTCTTTGGACCCGTTCAATTTTGTCAATATCTTTTTGTAGGTGAGGTCTCCAGAACTGAACACAGTATTATTCCAAATGGGGTCTCACCAGCGCTCTATATAGCGGGATCATAATCTCCCTCTTCCTGCTTGTTATACCTCTAGCTATGCAGCCAAGCGTAGTGGTAAGTGGTATTAACACTTCATGCGATCTTGATTCTATCTCTTGATTAGATAGTCTGAGCTGATCCGTCAGAGGGAGCTATTGAGTGCCAGAGGAACGGGATTTACCTCAGGGGTGAAATAATAATAATAATAATAATAATAATTAATAATAATAATAATAATAATTTATTAGATTTGTATGCCGCCCCTCTCCGAAGACTCGGGGCGGCTCACAACAAACGATAAAACAATATATATAGGCACAAATCTAATATTAAGAAGAAAAAAAACTAAAAACCCTATCATAATTAAAAACCAAACAGCACATACATACTACTAGTTTGCTACTAGTTTGGGTCAGTTCGAGCGAAATGGTAGCGGCGGCCACCGATGATTCAGAGAACTGGTAGCGGCAACAGCACAAGGCTCCACTCACCTGCCCAGATGTTACCATTTTCTCTTTTTTTAACAAGAAAGTGGTGTTCTTTTTTAACAAGAAAAAAATATATCTTTTTTTTCCCGCTCTTTTTGAAAGAGCGACTCTTCCGAACTGGTACGGAAAATAAGTTGATTTCCCCGCTGACTCACCTTTGCCTGAAATCCCCGTAGAGGATCCGGTTGGGGAATCCTTTCCGACAGATCCGGATCCCCTCCAGAACGCCATTGCAACGTAACTGGTGCATGACCAAGGGGTTGTCCATCACACCTGAGGAAGAAAACGAGAGACAGAGAGAAATGAAATGGGGGAAAAATATATATTACTGCCAGTATTGGACGGTCTGGTACACCGGCCCGGTAGGAAAACTTGAGAGGTGCACGCATCTCCGTGTCCCAACATGTGCACATGTGCGCCCGCATTAGATTCGGCTTCTGCGCATGTACAGGGAGAAAAATCTAATGCAAAGACGTGTGTGAGTATGTGATTTTGCCAATTTTCAACTAGTTTTTTGCTTCCGTGACCTTGCGGGAGATTTCGCTTCCTGCCGACTCGTGCGTGACCGTGCCGGTCACCAGGAGTACACTGGTAGTGCCAGTGATACGGAGGCCTTCACTGATTAATGCCCCTTAGAAAGATCCCTCCGAGGTCCATAGTCTCCATTCACACAATCAACACTGAACCTGGATGGCATACCTCCCACAATGGTGGGTTTGCATAATCGCCAGTGCTCAACGAATGGAAGAATAGTCTAGATTGTGCAACCTGCAGTCACAAAGAGATATAGTTCTTAACTTACAGTCACAGTTGATCCCTAAATGTCCATTGCTAAATGAGACAGTTGTTTATGAATTTTATTTGGCTGCCGATCAGTTTCCGGTCACAATGCAAAGTGTTGGTTATGACCTATAAAGCCCTACATGGCATCAGAGCAGAATACCTCCGGGACCGCCTTCTGCCGCACGAATCCCAGCGACCGATTAGGTCCCATAGAGTTGGCCTTCTCCAGGTCCCGTCGACTAAACAATGCCATCTGGCGGGACCCAGGGGAAGAGCCTTCTCTGTGGTGGCCCTGACCCTCTGGAATCAACTCCCCCTCGAGATTAGGATTGCCCCCACCCTCCTTGCTTTTCGCAAACTGTTGCCAGGCATGGGGAAATTGATTCCCCCAGGCCGTTTCTGTTTTATGTATGGTTTGTTTGGGTTGTATGATTGTTTTTAATTAAGGGTTTTAAAACTGTTTTTGCTTTTAACATTGGATTTGTATATTATATTACTGTTGTGAGCCGCTCCGAGCCCTCGGAGAGGGGCAGCATACAAATCTAATAAATTATTAATTATTATAATTATTATTATTATTATTATTATTATTAAATTATTTATTTATTTATTTATTGGATTTGTATGCCGCCCCTCTCTGAGCTTTTGCAACTTTTTACAACCTTCCCTGCCACAGTTGTTAAGTGAACCACAGTTGTTCTCAAGTTAGGAAAATAGTAGTTAACTTACTTCCCCTTTGTTGTAGGACAGTGATGGCAAACATTTTTTTGGCCCATGTGACAAAAGGGTGTGCGCGCGCATGCGAATGCCCACTTCCTCCCCACACACATGTGCTGCCCCTGCGCATGCACATAACCCCCCCAATCCCTGTGCATGTGCACAGGCCTCAGTGAAGCCTAGGACAGTGAAAAAATGGCCAGATGGACAAACCAGAAGTTTGGAAAAATGGACTTCCTCTTTGCCCGCTTTGCTCTTTTTCGCACTCTGGAGCCTTTAGGGAAGCTTACTGAAGTCCCGGAGTGCGAAAAACAGCACAACGGGCAAACCGGAAGTTAGTTTTTCCGAACTTCCGGTTTACCTGTTGGGCTGTTTTTTGCACTCTGCTTCAGCTTGCTTATCGAGGAAGACTTCTAGGCATTTTGCCAAGCCTTTAAAACTTCGCGAGATAACAAGGAAGAATCGCATTGCTCTGATTTAAGACTTTGCTGAACTTATTCCAGCTGCTAATGACAATTAATTAGCATGTAAGTTGATTTCCCTGCTGAAATATTGGATTTGTACATTGTATATTATGTTGTGAGCCGCCCCAAGTCTTCGGAGAGGGGCGGCATACAAATGTAATAATTTATTATTATTATTATTATTATTATTATTATTATTATTATTATCATCTTGGGTTTTTTGTAAAAAAAAGATTGCCTTTCGATTTGTGTGTATGAGTGTTTTGTGTGTGTGTGTGTATGTCTCCACTACAAAGCCAGCTATTAATAGTGGTTTATTGATTAAATTAAGTCCATCCATTGTTACGTTCATAATTTGGGCAGACAGCCTTCCATCTTGCTGTAAAAACACACACGATCCATGCATTTTTTCCCCCACTGAATTTTACAGGAGGATCCATGCAGTTTCTGTGTGTGTGTGTGTGTGTGTATGTGTGTGAGTGTGTATGTGAGAGAGATTTGGGTCCATGCCCTGACCCTTGACCCTGTAACTTCCTGGAAAGGAGGAAGCACTTCCTTTTTCACATTTCCTTCCTGGTTGTTCAGCCTGTTGTTAAGCCGGAAACTTGGAAGAGGAGAAGCAGCGTCGTTCCCAGCTGATTCCCTCAACCCAGCCGAAGGAATCTTGTGGGCAAGAGTTCCCCAGACTGAATGCGTGGCTGCCCCACCCACTCAACTGATGCCTTTGGTTCCCCTATTGGATTACCGGGGGACTTTCGCTCGTTAGGGATGATGCACCGGACGAAATGAGGGTGGGTGGTCTTGAGGTTGGCCATCAACTTGTTGAGGTTCTCCTGCCAGAGGAAAAGGAGAGGGGGAGGGGAAGAAGAAAGGAAGGAAAGAAGGAAAGAAGGAAAGAAGGAAAGAAGGAAAGAAGGAAAGAAGGAAAGAAGGAAAGAAGGAAAGAAGGAAAGAAGGAAAGAAGGAAAGAAGGAAAGAAGGAAAGAAGGAGAGAAGGAGAGAAGGAGAGGAGAGAAGGAAAGAAGGAAAGAAGGAAAGAAGGAAAGAAGGAAAGACGGAAAGAAGGAAAGAAGGAAAGAAGGAAAAAAGGAAAGAAGGAAAAAAGGAAAAAAGGAAGGTGGAACGGAGACACAGTGGGAGGGAAGGAAGATAGGAGGGAGGGAAGGAGAGATGAGAGAGAAGGAACAGAGGGAGGGAGGAGATGAGAAGAGGAAGAAAGGAAGGAAGAGATTGATGGAGGGAAGGAGGAAGGAGGGAGGGAGGGAAGGGGAGAAGAAGAGAGAGAAGGAGAAGTAACAGAGGGAGGGAAAGGAGATGAGACGAGGAAGAAAGGAAGGAGAAAGAAAGAGGAAAGATGGAGGGAGGGAAAGAATGTGGGTGAGCGGAAGGACAGAAGGAAGGAGAGAGGAGGAGAGATAAAGGGAAGGAGGGAGGGAGGAGAGAATGAGAGAGGAGGAGGAAGAGAGGGAAAGAAGGACAATGATAGAAGGAAGGAAAGAGGAGAGATGGAGAAGAGAGGAAAGAAGGTGGGAAAGAGAAAGGAAAGGGGGGAGGAAAGAAAGGAAGAAAGGAAGGAGAGAGGAGAGATGGATGGAGGGAAAAAGATGGGAGAATGGAAGGAAAGAAGGAAGGAGAGGAGGAGGAGAGAGAGGGGGAGAGAGAGAGAAATGTTAATTGTTTTTCCTTGCAAATCCCAGTAAGGTAGAAACCAACGAACCTGCATGGCCCTCAACTCCCAGCATCCCCCAGCCGGCACGCCAAGTTTGGGTGGCCCTGAGACACAGCAATGTCCCAAAACCCCAGCTGTGGGTTCTAGTCCAGTGTTTCCCAACCTTGGCAACTTGAAGATATCTGGACTTCAACTCCCAGAATTACCCAGCCAGCATTCGCTGGCTGGGGAATTCTGGGTGTTGAAGTCCAAATATCTTCAAGTTGCCAAGGTTGGGAAACACTGAAAGCGTGGCATCCAAACGTCCCTAAATAGGATGGCGTAGCGACTACCAGTTCGCCAACCAGATAAAAACATGCACCTCTGAATGCCCCCAGCCCCAAGGTTTCCCCATGGCTGCCCTTCAAAGGATAGGTAGGGGCCCCCCTTCTTCATCCTCGGGGGTTCCTGCCTCGTACCCGGTGAAGCGCTGAGACCGTCTGGAAGGAGGAGCCTTTCTTCTTGGAGCCCTTCCCCTTCCCGCCGTCTCCGCCTGAGGGGAAACAAGAGAAGGTTGACGGAAGGAGGCCGCGGCAGGACCCCCTCTCATCTGCACCAGCATAGGGAGTCCTCCACTTACAGCGATTTGCTTAGTGACCAAAGTTACGACGACCTTGAAACAAGTGATTTTACAACTACATCTCACACTTATGAGCTTTCCTCTTCTTTCCTTTTTCAATCTTTGTTACTTTATTCCTTTTTATCTATCTTCCTTTCCTTTTTCTATCTTCCTTTCCTCTTTTCTATCTTCCTATCTTTTCCTATCTTCCTTTTTTTCTTTTCCTTTCCTTTTTTTATCTTCCCTTCCTTTTTCTATCTTCGTTTCCTTTCTTTTTTCCGTTCCTTTCCATTTTTCTATCTTCCTTTCTTTTTCTTTCAGCCTTTCTTTTCCTTTTTCTATCTTCTTTTCCTTTTAATATTCCTTTGTTCCTTTCCTTTTTATCTATCTTCCTTTCCTTTATCTATCCTCTTTTCCTCTTTTCTATCTTCCTATCCTTTTCCTACCTTCCTTTTTCTTTTCCTTTCCTTTTCTTATCTTCCTTTCCTTTTTCTATCTTTGTTTCCTTTTTTCTATCTTCCTTTCTTTTCCATTTTCTATCTTCTTTTCTTTTTAATATTCCTTTGTTCCTTTCCTTTTTATCTATCTTCCTTTCCTTTTTCTATCTTCCTTTTTCTTTTCCTTTCCTTTTCTTATCTTCCTATCCTTTCTTTTTTCCATTCCTTTCCATTTTTCTATCTTCCTTTTTCTTTTAGCCTTTCTTTTCCTTTTTCTATCTTATTTTCCTTTTAATATTCCTTTGTTCCTTTCCTTTTTCTATCTTTCCTTTCCTTTCTTCTCCTCTCTTCTCCTCCCCTTCCCCTCTCCTCTCCTCTCTCCCTCCCTCCCTCATTCCTTATTTATGGCTTTCTAAATTAGACTCCACCACTTTCTGGTTTGTGTCTCTTCTAATTGTCCTCCAGGGCATTTCCGAGATAGTATGAGTTCTCAACAGCAGAAGACAAGACCCTCAACATTGGAAGCTGGTGAGCAAAGAAATCTCACACAGCCACATGTCCACTTACAATATTTCACTTCCTGCACATGCATAGAAGCCAAATCTCGCTTGGATGCACATCCCTGCTGGACGCATGCACCCACTGGTCATCTAGAGCTGCACATGCATTGTACCGGTAGCCGCGGTAAGTAGGAGCCCCTACCTGCATACATACCACCATCACATCACATGCAATTTGACCCTCTGTGCATGTGTAAAAGGCTTTACTCATGAGCAGAGGGTTAAAAATAATGGCAGAATCTGGGCGAGTAAGTGGAACACTGTGCTGCCGTCACTACCGGTCCTCCAAACCACCAGTGGCTACCGCTACTGGTATGCCCGAACAAGGCCGAATCGGTAGCATTTCACCCCTGGTCCAGGCCACCCCTGGAGACGCAGAAGGTCCAAGCCAGTCAAGACAAAATTCTCCCTTTCCTCTTCCTTCCCCAATCTCACCTGCCTCGCTGCCAGCGTAGCTCGAGAAGAGCGTGGCCAGAAGCTTCAGGGCCGATTTCTGGAAGAGTCCCACCACGGTCTCGTTGAGAGGGTCCTTGTTCTTCACTAACCACCCGTTGATGTTGTAGTCCACGGTGCCAGCGTAGTGGACCAGGGCGAAATGCGCCTCTGGTTTCCCTTTGGTGTTGCGAGCTTTTGCGAAGTTGGAGGACTTGCCCAAGTGGTTATCGTAGAGTTTGGCCTTGAAGGTCATGTCGCTGGCTTTGGGGAACATGCATTCTTCTTCAAGGATGGACATGATGCCCAGAGGCTGAGACGAAAGGAGGGAAAGAGACAACAATGAGGACAGAAAGGGTGGGAAATTTTAAACTGGACAGCTATTTCCCAGAAATGGTGCAGGGTATAGTCACAATTCAAAGTGTTGGTTATGACCTTTAAAGCCCTTCATGACATTGGACCAGAATATCTCCGAGACCGCCTTCTGCTGCACGAATCCCAGCGACCGATTAGGTCCCACAGAGTGGGCCTTCTCCGGGTCCCGTCAACTAAACAATGTCGGTTGGCGGGCCCCAGGGGAAGAGCCTTCTCTGTGGCGGCCCCGACTCTCTGGAACCAGCTCCCCCGAGAGATTAGAACTGCCCCTACTCTCCTTGCCTTTCGTAAGCTCCTTAAAACCCACCTTTGTTGTCAGGCATGGGGGAATTGAAACATCTCCCCCGGGCATATACAATTTATGCATGGTATGTTTGCATGTATGTTTGCTTAGTAAATGGGGTTTTAAAAATATTTTAAATTATAATTATTAGATTTGTCATGAACTGTTTTATTTTGTTGTGAGCCGCCCCGAGTCTATGGAGAGGGGCGGCATACAAATGTAATAAATAATAATAATAATAATAATAATAATAATAATAATAATAATAATAATAATAGGGCAGGGGTGTCAAATTCAAGGCCTGTGAGTTGGATCAGGCTTGCAGGGTGCTTAAATCTGGCCCATGGGGCTGAGCTGGAAATATAAAAGGACTGGCCCATGGTGCCTCTGCTGGCTGAAAAATAGGCCCCATGTGGCACTGATGTAACCCATTTTCAACCTCCATAGCCTCCAGTAGCATTCTGCCAGCTGACAACGAACCACACAGGGCCCATTTTGGGCCGTCAGAGTTCTGCAGGAGGACTGGATTGGATTGGATTACAATTATGTGGCTTCAAGTAAGTGCCTAATCTGGATAGAAAACAAGCAACCTCCTGTGTTAATACTTCTCTTTAATGCCAGATGTTACATACTGTAGATCCATTTAAATCTACAATCAACCGTCTATCATTGACAGCTGTTTCTATTTGCTATCCTGGAAATTTACTTCTGCTGTTAGATCTTGCATTATCATTTATGCTATTGTATTTTTATTCTGCAACTACCGATAAAAATACAATAGCATAAATAGCTTTTCTGGCGGGAAAAGCAATTTACTATTTAAACCATGGGGTATAACTTTAGAAATAAAAAGTTTAGGGGGGGGATGAAGAATAAGTAACAAATGTTCGCCCGTCATATCTAGTAGAAGAGATGGGAAAATGGTTATAGTAAAGAACTGGGGAAAGAAAGAAGAGAAAGAGGAAAAAATGTATTTTGAGCCTGGGTCAAAGGCCCAGCATGGCCAAGCCCATCACAGGCCACACCCCCTTCCCCCAGCCCTCCAAGGTCAAATATGACATTGACACTGTCCTTGGTGAAATCGCATTTGACACCTGCGGTATGGGAACTCCTGCTTGAAAAGTGGGGTTATATTGTTTATCTATCTATCTATCTATCTATCTATCTATCTATCTATCTATCTATCTATCTATCTATCTATTTATTGGATTTATACAGTACGTCACCCCTCTCTAAGGACTTGGGGTGTCTTACAACATATATATAAAAAATAAAATATCATAAATCCAATTATAAGATTAACTAACAAATCTAAAATCCCAATTCCTTAAATATCAATCGCTCTCATTCAAACAAGATAACATGCATTCCATTCATTAACCAGGGGCTAATATTATTATTATTGTTGTTATTATTGTTGTTGTTGTTGTTGTTATTATTATTATTATTAATCAGATTTGTATGCCACCATTTTCCTAAAACTTGGTGCAACTCACAGAATAAATATAGAAACAAAGCATACAAAACAAATCTAATACATTAAAAAACTACAGCTAAAAACCCTATATGTTACTCAGTCAGACAATCCAATGAATAATATCTAATGGTCCCAGGCCTGTTGGCACAAGTGAATCTTCAAGCTCTTGGGGGAGGGTGAGAGCAGTACGAATCTCTAGGGAAAGTGGTTCCAGAGGACCAGAGCCGCCACAGAGAAGGCTCTTCCCCTAGCTCCTGCCAAGTGACGTTGTCTAGTTGACAGGACCTGGAGAAGGCCGTCTCTGTGGGACCTGACCGATCGCTGGGACTCTTATGGCAGAAGGCGGTCCTGTAAGTAATCTGGCCCGACGCCACGTAGGGCTTTTACCAACACTTTGAATTGTGTCCAGACACCAATCAGCAACCAATACAGCCCATGGAGGGCTGGAGAAACATGGGTGTACATAGGAAGTCCATGACCACTCACGCAACTGCATTTTGCATGATCTATCATTTCCGAATGCTCTTCAAAGGATTGGATTAGAAGACCTCCAAAATCCCTTACAACTCTATTAATTTGTTAAACCAGAAGAATCAGATCTTCCTAGAATCTGTAACCTCTTTCTTCTGCTCTCAGGTTATCGAGGGGTTGTGTGTCTGCCCTCCAAACTGTCGTTCAGAAAAGCTGACCTGAGATGCGCTTCGGAGAAACAATGATGGAGGATTAAACCCAATTTTCCCCACAGTTTACCTTCTCAATCAGGTCAATGCAGGCCTGGAGGTCCATGCCAAAGTCAATGAACACCCATTCGATGCCCTCCTTCTTGTACTCCTCTTGTTCCAGCACAAACATGTGGTGGTTGAAGAACTGTTGCAGCTTCTCGTTGGTGAAGTTGATGCACAGCTGCTCAAAGCTGTTGAACTGGGAGGGGAAATTGTGGGTAGGGGAAACAAAATTATGGACCATGCAAAGTCAACCCACCAATGTAAGTTGCATCGGCCTCACCCTGTTCCCTGTAGACATGGTTGCAATGAACTTACGTCAAAAATCTCAAATCCTGCTATGTCCAACACGCCGATGAAATATTGCCGAGGTTGCTTGGTCTCCAAAGAGTTGTTGATTCTGATGACCATCCAACTGAACATTTTCTCATACACGGACTTGGCCAAGGCCCCTATGGAATAATATACCTGGGTGGACAAGAGAGATCAGATATAGTGACACATTAGAATAATCCACTCGCAACAGAATACCTTATTCCACCAGACATGAAATACTGCAATTAGACAGATAGCGGCCGGGCCGGTCACAGACAGCAGGCGGGCCGGATGCGGCCCATGGGCCACACCTTGCCCAGGTCTAATGTAGGGTCTCCAGCTTGGGTGGTGATCTGGACTAGATGGCTTACAAGGTCCCTTTCAACTCTGTTCATCAGTATAATCTGTAAAATAAGGACCCCTCTCTTCTTCTAATTTCCCACAATGACCCAGGATTCTGCTCTACTAGAACATTGTGGGACAAGGGAAAGGCTACCTCCATCTCTCTTAAAAGCCCTTCCCAGGCCTCAAATGGCCCTGATTTAGCAATGGCATTTCGATCCCCTTTTGGCATTTCGACCCCTTCTTGATCTTCTGAAAGAACGCGAGAGCCAAATCGGCTGAAGCCAATGTTGGTTTAGCTCCCCCACAGTCGGACAGTCGCCTCCCTAAAGCCAATAATCGGAGATTAAGAATAGCAAACTTCCTCTAATCCTGCGAGCAACCCTCTTATTGATCGATACTTCTATCTAAACCCCTGGAATGCAAATCTGGCAGAAAAACAAATCTATCAGGATTTTAAGACAGGATTTTAAGACATGAATAAAAGAGAGATAAATCCCGTCTGGGATCATCTCAGCTGCCGGTTTGCTTGTGCCTGTTAGCCGTCGGAGAGCTGGTTGTGAAGGGAGTGTGAGGCTTCGACCCCCCCGCTTGGATGCCACCATTTGGGTTCTTTTACTTTCTGCGCATGTGCAGAAGGCTTCGTGCATGTGCAGAGGGTAAAAGAACCCAAATGGCGGTGTCCGGGCCGGTGGGCGGAGCCTCACACTCCCTTCGCGAGTGGCTCTCTGATGACTGACAGGCACGAGTGAACTGGGCGCATTCCACCCCTGGATCACTTGCAATCAAAGAAATAATTTAAAAAGTTTTGAACATCCGGTTCTTATCTAGAAAAGTTCTTAAGTAGAGGCATTCTTAAGTAGAGGTACCACTGTATTTATCTCTCAATTCTCTTGTCACAGCTGAAAAATAGTTACTTATTTTAACATGATCATTGCCCTTATCACCTCCAAGTTCGTCTACTGCCATGCTCTCTATATGGGGCTACCTTTGAAAAGTGTTCGGAAACTACAAATTGCACAGAATGCAGCCTGCAATCTAGAAAAGTAATTGGATTTATATTCCAAAAATTAATTGGATTTATATGCCACCCCTCTCTGTGAACTCGGGGCAGCTTACAACATTTCAATAAATAATACAATATATAAAACACTTCTAAATCCAATTACAGTGTTCCCTCGATTTTCGCGGGTTCGAACTTCGCGAATGGCCTATACCACGGTTTTTCAAAAAATATTAATTAAAAAATACTTTGCGGGTTTTTTTCTATACCACGTTTTTTCCTGCCCGATGTTGTCATACGTCATCGCCAAACTAATAATTTTTGCAAATAAATAACAAAAAAAAATAATTATTGTTAATAAATAATTATATTTATAAATATAAAGATCACTAAGTGTCTTATTCAATGGTGAGTACCAGTAATAATGGTGAGTAAATGGTTGTTAAAGGAATGGGAAATGGTAATTTAGGGGTTTAAAGTGTTAAGGGAAGGCTTGTGATACTGTCCATAGCCAAAAATGGTGTATTTACTTCCGCATCTCTACTTCGCGGAAATTCGACTTTCGCGGGTGATCTCGGAACGCATCCCCCGCAAAAATTGAGGGAACACTGTAATAGAAATAATTAATTTAAAATATTTTTTAAAAGCTAAACATTTAAAAAACAAACATACAAATACATGCTACCGCATCGTACACATTCACTGGGCAGAGGCTGGGGTCTAATGACCCCGAGCCTGACGGCATAAATACGTTTTCAAGTTCTTACAAAAGACCAGGAAGGTGGGGGCAGTGCAAATCTCTGGGGGAAGCTGATTCTGGAGGGCCGGGGCCCCCACAAAGAAGGCTCTTCCCCTAGCACCCGCCAAATGTCATTGTCTAGTTGACGGGACCTGGAGAAGGTCGATTCTGTGGGACCTAACCGGACGCTGGGATTCGTGCGGCAGAAGGTGGTCCCGCAAGTAACCCACCCCAAAAAAAGGAATCATGAAATCAAGGCTAACTTTTTAAAAATGCTGTGCCACTTTGCGGAGAGGGGCAGTATACAAATCTAATAAATAAGTAAGTAAGTAAGTAAGTAAGTAAGTAAGTAAGTAAGTAAGTAAGTAAGTAAGTAAGTAAGTAAGTAAGTAAAGAAATAAATACTTTTTTTTTTTGCTAGAGTTGTTAAGTGAATCGCTTTCCGTTGTTAAATCAGTAACATGGTCATTAAGCGAATCCGGCTTCCCCGTTGGCTTTGCTTGTCAGAAGGTCGCAAAAGGGGGATTGTGTGACGCCCCCACCCCCGCCTGGGGTCACTGTGACCGTCGTAAATACTAGCCAGTGGGCAAATGGCTGAATTTTGATTGCATGAAATGCTGCAAAATCTGTAACTGTGAACAATGGTTGTGTGTCATTTTCTTTTAATACGGTTATAACTTTGATCGGTCACTAAATGAACAGTTGTAAGTCAAGGACCACCTATAATAAAGTGGGGGTTATTTCCCACCCGCCCAGTTTCCAGTACAGTCGTACCTCTACTTACGAATTTAATTCATTCTGTGACCAGGTTCTTAAGTAGGAAAGTTTGTAAGATGAAGCAATTTTTCCCATAAACTTATTTGTAAAAGCAAATAATGTGTGCAATTGGGGAAACCACAGGGAGGGTGGAGGCCCTGTTTCCTCCCAGGAGATTCCTAGAGAGGCCCCACGGAGGCTTCTCCCTGCCTTTTCCGGTTACAGTTTCGGAGGCTTGGATTTGTAAGTGGAAAATGCTTCTTCAGAAGAGGCAAAAAAATCTTGAACACCCGGTTCTTATCTAGAAAAGTTCATAAGTAGAGTTGTTTGTAGGTAGAGGTATCACTGTATTTGAAAGAAGAAATATCTGAGTAGGATGTCCATTTTTCAGTTTCTGGATACCCATGCCTTAGAAGGAGACAAAGCTATTAGCCAGGATTGGCAAGCTGTTGTGTATTTGTGGCGTGCTTTTGGGTTTTGGGTTCCAGCTGTCGCGGACATAGCTGAAAGACGTTGGTGGGACAGGTGTTTGCTGAGCCTGGCTGCCCCCAAATCCACAGCTTCAGTCTTTCTGCTGAGCCTGGGTTTCCACAGTAAAAGGAAAAAATTATAAGGCCTTGGTAAGGCCACACTTGAAATACTGCACCCAGTTTATATAAGATGTTGAGACTAGAAAGAGTGCAGAGAAGAGCAACAAGGAGGATCAGGGGACTGGAGGATAAAACATTTTATTTTGTTTTGTTTTATTTTATTTATTTTATTGCTTTGTCAAGTACATATTGTTGGTGTACAAAGATATAACAATGTTTATATACATGATACTAGTAAAATAGAAACATTAGAACAAGAGACGGTAGGAATTGGGTATGTCTACTCTTGTGAAAAGGATAGATGGATTGATGGATAGATAGATAGTAGGTAGGTAGGTAGGTAGGTAGGTAGGTAGGTAGGTAGAAAGATAGATAGATAGATAGATAGATAGAGAGAGAGAGAGAGAGAGAGAGAGACAGACAGACAGACACAGACAGACAGATTGATAGATAGGAAGCTGGTAGGTAGGTAGGTAGGTAGATGGATGGATGGATGTAGGTAGGTAGATAGGTAGGTAGGTAGGTAGGTAGGTAGGTAAGATAGATAGATAGGTAGATAGATAAATAGATAGACAGACAAATTGATAGGTAGGTAGGTAGATATAGACAGACAAACAGATAAGTAGATATAAAAATAGACAGACAGATGGTAGGTAGGTAGGTAGGTAGGCAGGAAGAAGACAGGCAGACAGATAGACAGGATAGATAGATAGACAGACAGACAGACAGACAGACAGACAGACAGACAGACAGACAGAGATTGATAGGGAGCTGGTAGGTAGGTAGGTAGGTAGGTAGGTAGATAGATAGATAGATAGATAGATAGATAGATAGATAGATAGATAGATAGATAGATAGATAGATAGATAGATGATTTGATTGCAAAAAATTTGACTTCAGCAACTGAGTGATCAATGCCTGGAATGCACCACCACACTCTATAGTTTCTTCCCCAAACCCCCAAAGCTTTAACCTTAGACTGTCTACCGTCAACCTCACCATATTTCTAAGAGGTGTGTAAGGGGCGTGCATAAGTGCACTAGGGTGCCTACCGTCCTTGCCCTAAAGTCCCCATCTATTTTGTAAAATATCATGTACTCAAAACTATGCTCGTACTTTTATATATGGACATTAATGTATATACAGTGCTCAAAAAAATAAAGGGAACACTCAAATAACACATCCTAGACCTGAATGAATGAAATAGTCTCATTGAATACTTCGTTCTGTTCAAACTTGAATGTGCTGATAACAAAATTAAATGGATTGTCAATCAGTGTTGCTTCCTAAGTGGACAGTTTGATTTCACAGAAGTTTGATTCACTTGAAGTTAGAAACATAGAAACATAGAAGTCTGACGGCAGAAAAAGACCTCATGGTCCATCTAGTCTGCCCTTATACTATTTTCTGTATTTTATCTTAGGATGGATATATGTTTATCCCAGGCATGTTTAAATTCAGTTACTGTGGATTTATCTACCACATCTGCTGGAAGTTTGTTCCAAGGATCTACTACTCTTTCAGTAAAATAATATTTTCTCATGTTGCTTTTGATCTTTCCCCCAACTAACTTCAGATTGTGTCCCCTTGTTCTTGTGTTCACTTTCCTATTAAAAACACTTCCCTCCTGGACCTTATTTAACCCTTTAATATATTTAAATGTTTCGATCATGTCCCCCCTTTTCCTTCTGTCCTCCAGACTATACAGATTGAGTTCATTAAGTCTTTCCTGATACGTTTTATGCTTAAGACCTTCCACCATTCTTGTAGCCCGTCTTTGGACCCGTTCAATTTTGTCAATATCTTTTTGTAGGTGAGGTCTCCAGAACTGAACACAGTATTCCAAATGTGGTCTCACCAGCATTCTATATATTAGAATGTTATATTCTGTTGTTTAAGTGTTCCCTTTATTTTTTTTGAGAAGTATACTTTATTCGTATTCATATACACACTTGACAAATAAATAATAAATAAAATAAAAATAAAAATTCAGTGGGGACGCCAGATTCACTTAACAATTGTGTCACTAACTTAAATAAATGCAGCAAATCACTTAACAAATGAGGTAAGGAAGTTCATAAAGTCACTTAGCCAATGTTCTGCACTTAGCATCATAAATTTTGGGCACAATTGTGGTCGAGGACTAGCTGTACTGAGGAAATTAGCCCTTTAAAGAATTGCAAGGTAGAAGTTCAACAGATGCTGCTTTCTCAGTTTGTGCAGCTCTGGGACAAATTTGGTCAAGTCCAAAGACTTTCCTGTGTAACAACTCCGACTGAGCCTAGGAGAAGAAAGAACCCTTACCTGTTGGACATTTTGCCCTTTGGTGACATATTCATTGCCAACCTTCACTCGGGGGTGACACAGCCCCTTGACCAAGTCGGCTGAGTTGAGACCCATCAAGTAGGCAGATTTATCCGTGGCTGGAGAATAAAAGAAATGGGTTCTGCAAATTTCATGGGAATGTAAACAAGAAAGATTCCCAACCCTGTGAAATATTCCTTGTCTGGTGTCTTTCTTCTTCTGCAACACTCAGAGAAGTCTTCCTTCAAAAAAATGTTTTTCTCAACCCCTGAAATTCCCAAGCACCGACGGAATTCTTTTTGCCAGACCCATCCTCGAATACAGCTCATCTGTTTGGAACCCATATCGCATCTCAGACATCAACACCCTTGAAAATGTCCAAAGATATTTCACCAGAAGAGCCCTTCACTCCTCCACTCGAAACAGAATACCCTACGAAAATAGACTATCTATCCTGGGCCTAGAAAGTTTAGAACTAAGACGCCTTAAACAAGATCTAAGTATTGCCCACAAGATCATATGCTGCAACGTCCTGCCTGTCGGCGACTACTTCAGCTTCAACCACAACAACACAAGAGCACACAACAGATTTAAACTTAATATTAACCGCTCCAAACTTGACTGTACAAAATATGACTTCAGTAACCGAGTTGTCGAAGCGTGGAACTCATTACCGGACTCCATGGTGTCTTCCCCAAACCCCCAACACTTTACCCTTAGACTATCTACAGTTGACCTATCCAGATTCCTAAGAGGTCAGTAAGGGGTGAGTACAAGTGCACTAGAGTGCCTTCCGTCCCCTGTCCTATTGCTCTCCTATATCTCCTATTACTTTCTTCTATTCCTATATCTCTTCTTCTATTCTTTCATTGATATGTTCTATTCCTATATCTTCTTTTCTATAATTTCTTAGATAGATTTTACTATGAGTATCTCCTCTATAACCTTCATCATGTATTTTACTATGTGTATATAGATATATACCCACTAAAACCCTCTTTGTCTATTGGACTAAATAAGTAAGTAAGTAAGTAAGTAAATAAGTAAGTAAGTAAGTAAATAAATAATAAAATTCTGCAACCAGTAGAGCCACATAACTGGAGGAGAACGTTGAGAAACCTTTTCAGACCATCTACAACCTCCATCCATTTTCCTTTTGTCCTAAGATCTATTGCTTTCTCACTGTTAGGCATGCTGTTTATATAAAGCACCACAGAGCAAACAAATAGAACAATCACCATGTGCTTTACTGCTTAACTTACTTAGAACCAAAGAGCACAGAATATATACCACAGATCCAAACTTGCAAACACTGCCATCTACTGGTTGAATACCGCTGTAGTGGTGTCATAGAAATACTGTACATTCCGATAATGAATCCCAAGACTTACCCTCAGTCCCGTCAGGCTCAGCCTGTTCTTCACGCTGCTTCTGCTTGAACTTCATGTTCCCGTAGTGCATGATGGCGCCCGTCAGCTTGTAGACACCCACTTTCTCCTCAGGGGTGAAGCCCAGGACGTCAAAGGCACTCTGAGCGGAAAAGAGGTGGGTGAGCAGAAAGAGTCAATGCCCAAGGAACGTGAAAAAGATTGATCAGCATTCCTGAAAAGTTGGTGAACATCAACCCAAATTCACTTACATCGGTAGCCATTAGCTCTTCAGAGTCGTCAATGGAGGCCACCGTTACTTCTCCTTGGGAGATGTAGTGGTAGTCGTAAGGGTTGTTGGTGACCAACAGGAGATCTGTTAGGAGAAAATAGGAGGAAAAGCAAAGTTATGAGATAACTTGTTGGCCTTCTCCGGGTCCCGTTGACAAAACAATGTCGTTTGGCGGGCCCCAGGGGAAGAGCCTTCTCTGTGGTGGCCCCAGCCCTCTGGAATCAACTCCCCCCGGAGATTAGAATGGCCCCCACCCTCCTTGTCTTTCGCAAATTAATTACTCAAGACCCACCTATATCACCAGGCATGGGGGAACTGAGACACCTCCCCCAGGCTTTTATATTTTATGTTTGGTATGCATGTGTTGTATGGTTTTAATTGTTGGGGTTTTATATATACAGTACTTTTTTAAAAATATTAGATTTGTATTACTATTATATTGTTTTTGTTATTGTTGTGAGCCGCCCCGAGTCTTCGGAGAGGGGTGGCATACAAATCTAATAAATTATTATTATTACTATTATTATTATTATTATTATTATTATTATTATTATTATTATTATTATTATTAGCTTATTCATAATAGAGGCAATCCTCAATTTACAACCACAGTTGAGGCCAACATTTCTATGGTTAAGCGAGACATTTGTTAAGTGAATTTTACGACTTTTCTTTCCGTAGTTGTTAAGTACTGTTGTCATTAAATTAATGACACAGTTTATAGATAAATCTGGTTTCTCTTTTAACATAGCTCGGAAGATCACAAAAGAGTGATCCCAGGATGCTGCAACCATCATAAATGTGAACTGCTTTTCAAGCAGCCAAATTTTGATCATGGGCAACAAGGGCAGCAGTAGGTTGGTCCCAGTTTGGGCCAGTTCTTAGAACCGGTAGTGCTGGTGGCAGGACACTTCACCCACCCACTCTGGAGTGCTTCGCCCATCTGTCCAGGACGTTCCGCCCACCTGCCTGGTATGCCCCGCCCACTTGCCCAGGACACTCCGTCCACTCACCTGGGAGGCTCTACTCACCTGCCCAGGACACTCCATCCATGTGCCCTTGATGATCTGCCCATCCGCCCTGGACACTCTGCCCACACACCCAGGATGCTCCACCCACCAGTCCAGGAACTCCACCCACACACCTCAAATGCTCCACCCACCTTCTCCAGACACTCCGCCCACCCACGTGGGACGCTTCTGTGCATGCGTATGTGCGGCCCTATTTGGACAAGGAGTCATTGCTCACAGTCACTCATGCCCTTATCACCTTGAGGTTTGATTACTGCAACGTTCTCTACATGGGGCTACCTTTGAAAAATGTTCAGAAACTTCAGATCGTGCAGAATGCGGCCGCGAGAGCCATCGTGGGACTTCCTAGATTCGCCCACGTTTCTGCAACACTCCGCAGCCTGCACTGGCTGCCGATCGGTTTCCGGTCACAATTCAAAGTGTTGGTAATGACCTTTAAAGCCCTACATGGCATTGGGCCAGAATACATCCGGAACCGCCTTCTACCGCACGAATCCCAGCGGCCGATAAGGTCCCACAGAGTTGGCCTTCTCCGGGTCCCGTCAACTAAACAATGTCGTTTGGTGGGCCCCAGGGGAAGAGCCTTCTCTGGCAGCCCCGGCCCTCTGGAATCAACTCCCCCCCAGAGATTAGAACGGCCCCCACCCTCCTTGTCTTCCGCAAATTACTCAAGACCCACCTTTATCGCCAAGCATGGGGGAGTTAAGATATTCTTTCCCCCTAGGCCATTACAAGTTGTGCATGGTATGTTTGTGTGTATGTTTGGTTTTACTATAAGGGTTTTTAGTTGTTTTATTAATTGGATTGTTACATGCTGTTTTTTTATCATTGTTGTTAGCCGCCCCGAGTCTGCGGAGAGGGGCGGCATACAAATCCATTAAATAATAATAATAATAACCAGTAGTAAAGGGTTAGAACCCACTACTGACCAAGGAGATGATGCAACCATCGTTAAGTCGTTAACTGTCGTTAAGTCGTTAACCGCCTTGAGATCCTTTGTTCAGTGCTCATTGTAACTTTCAAAAGTCACTAGATGGATGTTTGTAAATCTCTATAACCCCCCTCCCTCCGCAAAAAAACCCCATTTGAATCCATCAGGAGAAGAGCGGCCTAGAAATCTAAAAAAATAAAATCAATCAATCAATAAATAAAATAAAACTTGCCCAGAAGTTCTGGCTTCTTGTTGGACAAAATCTGATAGAAGATGTGGTAATTTCTCTCAGATTTCAGCTGAAAAATCACCCGAGACTTCTCTAAGAGATCTAAAAAAAAAAAAAAAGGGAGAAAGAGAGAAAAGAGAAATAAAATGGAGGATATGTAAACATGAAAAGAAGAGGAAGAAGGAGAAAAACAAAAACAAAAGACTGAAGGAGATTGGAATGAGATACAAAGAGCTTCATTAATATATAATAAAGATGGCGGGGGGGGGGAGCATCGGTCAACAAAAGGGCTCAAGTGATGGATGAAAAATTTGGAGAGGGAAGTTAAAGGTTGGATGGAAAGATGGACGGATGAGGGTTTTATTGAGTTCAAGGTGATTCCTGGTTAGCTGGTGCCCCTCGTCTTAATCGCCTCTGGGAATAATGGATAGCCCTTCCGGTGACCTCGCTGACCTCATCCATCCGTCTTCTCTGCTGCCTCCCTTCCTCTTCTTCTGAGTCTTTCTATTTTCTAGTGTATAAATCAGTTTTGCTCAGGTTTGTCCCAAGGGTGCGGGTTTTTCTTTAATCAAAAGGCAACTGGACTTTCTGGGATTATTATTTTTTTTTTAAAGACGTTTCGCTTCTCCTCCAAGAAGCTTCTTCAAGTCTGACTGGATGGTGGGAAATGGAAGGATTTAGGTCAGAGCTGAAGAAGAATGGAATAGAATAGAATAGAAAATAGAGTAGGGTAGAAAAGAATAGAATAGAAAAGAAAATAGAGTAGAATAGGATAGGATGGAATGGAATAGAATAGAATAGAAAATAGAGTATGGTGGAATAGAGTAGAGTAGAATAGAAAATAGTGTAGGGTAGAATAGAGTAGAGTAGAAAAGAAAATAGAGGAGAGGAGAGGAGAGTAGAATAAGATAGGATGGAATGGAATGGAAGAGAATAGAATATAGAGTAGGGTAGAATAGAGTAGAAAAGAAAATAGAGGAGAGGAGAGGAGAATAGGATAGGATGGAATGGAATAGAATAGAAGATAGAGTAGGGTGGAATAGAGTAGAGTAGAGTAAAATAGAATATAGAGTAGGGTAGAATAGAGTAGAAAAGAAAATAGAGGAGAGGAGAATAGGATGGAATGGAATGGAATGGAATGGAAGAGAATAGAATATAGAGTAGGGTAGAATAGAGTAGAAAAGAAAATAGAGGAGAGGAGAATAGGATAGGATGGAATGGAATAGAATAGAATAGAATAGAAGATAGAGTAGGGTGGAATAGAGTAGAGTAGAGTAAAATAGAATATAGAGTAGGGTAGAATAGAGTAAAAAAGAAAATAGAGGAGAGGAGAATAGGATAGGATGGAATGGAATGGAAGAGAATAGAATATAGAGTAGGGTAGAATAGAGTAGAAAAAAAAATAGAGGAGGAGAGGAGAGGAGAATAGGATGGAATGGAATGGAAGAGAATAGAATATAGAGTAGGGTAGAATAGAGTAGAAAAGAAAATAGAGGAGAGGAGAGGAGAATAGGATAGGATGGAATGGAATAGAATAGAAGATAGAGTAGGGTGGAATAGAGTAGAGTAGAGTAAAATAGAATATAGAGTAGGGTAGAATAGAGTAGAAAAGAAAATAGAGGAGAGGAGAATAGGATAGGATGGAATGGAATGGAATGGAATGGAAGAGAATAGAATATAGAGTAGGGTAGAATAGAGTAGAAAAGAAAATAGAGGAGAGGAGAATAGGATAGGATGGAATGGAATAGAATAGAATAGAATAGAATAGAAGATAGAGTAGGGTGGAATAGAGTAGAGTAGAGTAAAATAGAATATAGAGTAGGGTAGAATAGAGTAGAAAAGAAAATAGAGGAGAGGAGAATAGGATAGGATGGAATGGAATGGAAGAGAATAGAATATAGAGTAGGGTAGAATAGAGTAGAAAAAAAAATAGAGGAGGAGAGGAGAGGAGAATAGGATGGAATGGAATGGAAGAGAATAGAATATAGAGTAGGGTAGAATAGAGTAGAAAAGAAAATAGAGGAGAGGAGAATAGGATAGGATGGAATGGAATGTAAGAGAATAGAATATAGAGTAGGGTAGAATAGAGTAGAAAAGAAAATAGAAGAGAGGAGAGGAGAATAGGATAGGATGGAATGGAATGGAATAGAATAGAATATAGAGTAGGGTAGAATAGAGTAGAAAAGAAAATAGAGGAGAGGAGAATAGGATAGGATGGAATGGAATGGAAGAGAATAGAATATAGAGTAGGGTAAAATAGAGTAGAAAAGAAAATAGAGGAGAGGAGAATAGGATAGGATGGAATGGAAGAGAATAGAATATAGAGTAGGGTAGAATAGAATAGAAAAGAAAATAGAGGAGGAGAGGAGAATAGGATGGAATGGAATGGAAGAGAATAGAATATAGAGTAGGGTAGAATAGAGTAGAAAAGAAAATAGAGGAGAGGAGAATAGGATAGGATGGAATGGAATGGAAGAGAATAGAATATAGAGTAGGGTAGAATAGAGTAGAAAAGAAAATAGAGGAGAGGAGAATAGGATAGGATAGGATGGAATGGAATGGAAGAGAATAGAATATAGAGTAGGGTAGAATAGAGTAGAAAAGAAAATAGAGGAGAGGAGAATAGGATAGGATGGAATGGAATGGAAGAGAATAGAATATAGAGTAGGGTAGAATAGAGTAGAAAAGAAAATAGAGGAGAGGAGAATAGGATAGGATGGAATGGAATGGAAGAGAATAGAATATAGAGTAGGGTAGAATAGAGTAGAAAAGAAAATAGAGGAGAGGAGAATAGGATAGGATGGAATGGAATGGAAGAGAATAGAATATAGAGTAGGGTAGAATAGAGTAGAAAAGAAAATAGAAGAGAGGAGAGGAGAATAGGATAGGATGGAATGGAATGGAAGAGAATAGAATATAGAGTAGAGTAGAATAGAATAGAGTAGAAAAGAAAATAGACGAGAGGAGAGGAGAATAGGATAGGATGGAATGGAATGGAATGGAAGAGAATAGAATATAGAGTAGTGTAGAATAGAGTAGAGTAAAATAGAATAGAAAAGAAAATAGAGAAAAGTATAGAATAGAATAGAAAATAGAATAGAATAGAACAGAACAGGAAGGGACTTTGGAGATCTTCTAGTCTTGCCCCTTGCTCAAGCAAGAGAACTTAAACAATTTCAGCGAAGTGACTGCCCAGTCTTTTCTTAAAAACCTCCAATATGAAGCACCCACAATTTCCAGTGGCAAGCTGTTCCAGTGGTTAATTGTCTTCGCTGTTAAGAAGTTTCTCCTTAATTCCAGGTTGCTGCTTTCTTTGATTAGTTTCCAACTAGCATCAATGGGTTGGTTAGGAGGCTCTATTGGTTAGGAAGGCTTTAGACTGGACATTGGGCAGGGAAAGAAGATGGACAGATGGATAAATAGAACTTTTATTACCAAGGTGGACTTACACGTCTCAATATCCGCGGAGGCCAACTTGCCTGTTGCCCCAAAATGAATTCGGATGAATTTACCCTAGGTAGAAATAAGAGTGTAAAGAGGGGGTGCAGTGGCCTAGAGGTGGATCTCTTGTCTCATAATTAATAAGCTGTGATTTCAATCCTTGAATGGTAGCTAAATGAATTGTTGTAAGTCGAGGACGATCTGTACCATGTTTCCCAAAATTAAGACCTTGTTGCCATGCACCTGTTGTGGTTAGCTCTGGCCCAGCTCCTGCCCCAAGGACTGTGGGTGTGGGGGAGACATCCACATGCTGCAGGCCAGTTTTGCTCCCGGTGGAATGTGCTGATGAAGGCTCCTCTGACCAAGAAGACATGAGTGACAGGGAGGAGGAGAGTGTGGCAGACAGCTCAGAAGGAGATCAATTATCTAGCTCCTCCTTGGATTCGAAACAAAAGTTAATGATACAGCCACGCATGCGGAGAGCGATGCATAGGCAGCAACAACTGAGAGATTATTATGAAAGAAAATGAGGCCACCTGTGGTTGGGTGGGGCTGTGGTCATTAGTGAGGCTGCTATAAAGAGCAGCCTGTGGGTTTGGCCATTGTGGAGGATTATCTGATCGTTGTGTTTCGTGCCTGCCTTGCTGACTTCGACCTTGGTGTGTTGCTTTTTCCCCGCTTTGAAACTAAAGCAGAGCAAAGGGTGTTTCACTTTGTGAAAGAAGAAGGACTGTGAATTGCCTCACAGCTGCAAGCTAAGTATCTCAGAACTGATAAGGGACTTGTACAAATTACCAGTTTGTTTGGAGACTAGTGCTCTTTGCTACACCAAAAGAGGGCTTAGTTTAAGTGAATTTTCATTATAAAGAACATAGTTTTGAATTTTCAAACGTGTGTGTGTCTGAAATTTGTACCTGTGAATTTTCGGGAGGAGTCTACCAGAGAGCCCGACAGAACAGCACCCAAAAGCCTGATCGGGCTTATTACTAGGGGTTGTCTTATTTTGGCAGGAAACAGGGTATTATGGGATGGACTGATGGCCTCTGCAACAGAGGTGGGTTCCTTCCAGTTCAGACCAGTTTGCCCAAACTGGTAGCAAACCACTAATGACGCCACAATGACGTAATGGAACTGAATTAGTTGGAACTAATTTGGTTGGTCCATGGGTGCCGTTATCTGTAGTTTTGAATATTTTTTTTAAAAAAATTGGGGAGATTTTTTCCCCTGTTTTTTTTTTCTTCTGTGAATGTGCAGAAGCCAAGTTTCTGACACTGTGCATATGTCACCATTTTGTTTTCGGGTTTTTTTGAGGGGGGGGGTGGATTTTATTGTGCCATGCAGCATGGGAGGAAGCAAACCAGCAGCCAGGTAAGTTAAAACCCACCCCCTGCTCTGCAACATGGCTGCCCATTCAAGGTTGACCTAACCTTGCAGAGCAGGAAGACGAATGAGATCTCTTCCATCTTAATGCCCCGCCCCCAAGTGATTCTAGAATGGCTTCTGTATATCCTTCTTACTCAAATCCAACTTTAGATTTGGAGCACTCACAAAACGAGAAGAATTGTCGTTCCTCAAAGTTTTGGCATTGCCGAAGGCCTCCAAAGCAGGGTTGGCTTGGATAATTTGATCTTCCAACGTCCCCTAAAGAGGAACCAAAGAGATAATAATAATGTTATTAATAATAATAATAATAATAATAATAATAATAATAATAATAATAATAATAATATTTTTAAAAAATGAGCAAGCAAAACTACTGTGGGACTTCAGACTGACCGAATTCTGAAGCATAACACACCAGACATTGTGATCATGGAGAAAAAGAAAGTATGGATCATCGACATCGCAATCCCAGGGGACAGCAGAATTGAGGAGAAGCAGCTAGAGAAATTAGTGAAATACGAAGATCTAAAAATCGAGCTGCAACGACTCTGGCATAAGCCAGTGAAAGTGGTCCCACTGGTACTTGGCACGCTGGGCGCAGTGCCAAAGGATCTCAGCGGACATTTGAAAACCATCGGAATTGACAAAATCTCCATCTGTCAATTGCAAAAGGCCGCTTTACTGGGATCGGCAAACATAATTCGCCGCTACATCACGCAGTCCTAGGTGCTTGGGAAGGGCCCGACTGGTGATGAAATACGAAATCCAGCATAGTGATCTCGTTTGCTGTGTTGTACTGACATAATAATAATAATAATAATAATAATAATAATAATAATAATAATAATAGTGCTGTCCCCAGAGACAGAGATAGTTGGACTGTATTTAGGCATGTTTCTTTAAGATATTGTATTAGGAAATTGCACTCTGGGTAATGTAGTTTACATGTGACCACATTTGTGTATTCCTATTGGCTCTGACTCAGGTAATTGGAGAGAACATTCTAGTGGGTCTTTTGTCTTACACTCACTAAGCCAGCCAGCATGTAGATGCTACACCTAGAGCTGGGGTCAATTCAACCTCTTTTTACCTGCACAATGGGAAGGATTATACTGCAGAAGAATCGCATCATAACTGTGAGTTATTGTGAGAATTCCTGCAATAAAATGATCTGTGATATCTTGTTGTGCTGAGTTATCTAACTGGGAAAAGTTGAGCTTATACCAGAACAGTAAAAAGAGGTTGTAAAAAGGGGCAGTAAAAAGAGGGGAAATTCATGTCCCCTGGCACAGCTGCAAGCCTTCAAAGCAATCACTGCTGCCTTAAAGAAGTAATCAGCCTACTAAAAAAGATTAAACCTCCCTTTGGCTCCCTGCAAACTTAATAGCCTGAAAGAGGTCTGACCCTCTTCTGATGACCAGAAGCCTTAAATTCTCATCCTGAGGGTGCTGCATGCGATGTTACTGCCTTCTGAAGCCTTAAGAATAAGAGAAAAGAAATGCCCCCCACTTCTTTCCCCCAGTTACTGCCTTGGAAAAGTATTGCTCTAATCTGTTCAGCATAAGGGAAGAAGGGGGGCATGTTTGCATTTAAAGGCTATTGTTTTTGCCTTTTTCAACTATTTGTGGATCTCCAAACTCAGAGTTTTTGCCTCTCTCCATAACACTAACTAAGAAGCCTTTATTAAAGTTATGCCTGAGAATTGAATGCTTGTTCTAGAAAACAGCACATGGCTCCCTTTAGACAAAGGAATTAAAGGGCCAGTGCACCTAAGCCATTACTAGCAAACGGCGCCATCTACTGGTTGAAGTGGAAATCCACTTGAATACGCCCAAGCCATAGCAAAAAAGCAGCGCCATCTGGTGGCCACACTTTGAATCTCAGTTAAAATACGCCAAAGATTAGAATACACTCGCCGCCTCCCTCTACTGGCCACCAGCTGAATTTTGCTAAGGCTTGGGCGTATTCAAGTGGATTTCCACTTCAACCAGTAGATGGCGCCGTTTCTTAGTAAAGGCTTAGGTGCACTGGCCCTTTAATTCCTTAATATTAACCGCTCCAAACTTGACTGTAAAAAATACAACTTCAGTAAATGACTTGTCGAAGTGTGGAACTCATTGCTGGACTCTGTAGTGTCATCCCCAAACCCCCAACACTTTACCCTTAGACTATCCATGGTTGACCTCTCCTGAGGTCAGTAAGGGGCGTACATAAGTGCACCAATGTGCCTTCCGTCCTGTGTCCTATTGCTCTCCGATATCTCCTATACCATTCTTCTTTCCTATATTTATTCTATTCTTTCACTGATATATTTTATTCCTATTTCTTCTCTTCTTTTCTTTCTTAGATATATTTTACTATGAGTATCTCCTGTATAACCTTCATTATATATTTACTATATGTATACCCAATATAACTCTCATTGTGCAATGGACAAAATCAATCAATCAATCAATAAAAAGTTGATGCTCTCCAGATGTTAAGCTACTAACCATAGCTAAACATATACCTGGAGAAGCAGATTGGAGAATATTATCTATCTTTATCTCTCTCTACCTATCTCTCTCTCTCTCTCTCTTGCATTTATATGCCACTCACTCCGAAACAGACACTGATCCACTAACAACAGTTGTAAATACAATACAAATAAAAAGAGCAATAAAAACATTGATAAAATCTGCAATACCATAAAAAGTACTATATCAAAAAAACAACAACCCCACCATGCGTACTAACAGTCAATCCTAATTCCAGGCCTGCTGGAAAAGCCAGGTCTTCACGTTTTTCTGGAAGACTGGTAGAGAGAAGATAATGCAAATCTCTGGGGGCAATTGGTTCCACAGGGTCGGAGCCACCACAGAGAAGGCTCTTCCCCAAAGTCCTGCCAACCAACATTGGTTGGAGGACGGGACCAACAGAAGGCCAACTCTGTGGGCTCTTACTGGCTGCAGTGAGGTATGAGGTAGGAGGCGGTCCCGTAACTGTTGAACCCCAAAACCAGAATAACAATTACCTTGGGGGAGTTGGCAGCCTCCTTTTTGCGGTCCCCAATGGCAGCGATGCTCGCAAAGTATTGGATGACCCGTTTCGTGTTGACCGTTTTCCCAGCACCGGATTCTCCACTGAAAAGGAGACAGAATGAGGTGTGTGTGTGTGTGTATGTGTTTGTGTGAGTGTGTGTGCAAGGGAACTTAGTAGCTTTCATCAATATTTTCTAAGCCATCCCATCCTACAGCTTTTAAAACTTTGAGGAGAAGGTGCATATTAATACTCACGTGATAAGGATAGATTGGTTTTCTCGATCTGAAAGAAAATATCAAAATATCAAAAAGGGCTCAGAGCGGAGCCAAATTTGACAATTCGTTGTCATCTTTAACAATGAATGGGTAGCTGAGGAGGTGGGCTGCTTCATTCAGAATGGGTTCTCCTGAACTCCTTGTTCTGATTCTGCGCAGTTTGCAGAACCGGTAAATTGGACCACTGGTTAACACCCCTCCGCCTGTTTTGGGGCCTTTTTTGAGGTAAAAAATGACCTGCGCAGTTTGGAGAACCGGTAAATCGGACCATCGGTTAACACCCCTCCGCTTGTTTTGGGACCTTTTTTGAGGTAAAAAATGACCTGAAAAAGGCACAAAAAACCCAGGCTGAAAACAGCCTGAAAAACAAGGCATTTTCCAGGCCATTTTCCAAGCCAATTTTAGGCTGAAAATGGCCCCCCAAACAGCCTGAGGAGGAGGAAGAGGAGGAGGATGAAGAAGATGCAATGATTTAACAATGCAGAATCTCTTATTGTATTTATTGTATTATTGTTTTTGCAAAAGAGACTGGAAAATAATAAATTCTATTTTTAAAAAAGAAGAGCTGTGCGTGTTTATATGTGTACATACATATACAGTTTATATAGTAGATAATGTACATTTTTGTGGGCCTGTGTGTAATATGTATGTACATATATGGCATATATACATAGAATTAAATAGCATATTTTGGATGTTCAGTAATAGTACACAGATAGGGAAATTGTATCTCTTTGAAGCGAGGAGAAGTCAGGCACCCTAACTCTAGCGCAAACCCTTGACGTGAGTCACCTTTAAGCCAGTCACATGATCTTTAAGCTACCCCCAATCACATGATCGTCAAGCCACTCCCACCTGGTCACATGCCTGGCAAGCCACACCCACAAAATAAGGCACACCCACAGAATGGGAGTAAAAAATTTTGCAGTCCTTCACTGGATTGAAGCTTCTTACCTGTCAACATGTATTGATACGCGTTGTCGGAGATGGAGAAAATATGGGGAGGGGCTTCACTTCTCTTTTTTCCCCTATAGGCAGCCACGACCTCAGCGTCGTAGACGGGGAGCCATTTGTATGGGTTGACCGTCACACAGAAAAGGCCAGAATACGTCTGGGAAGGAGAAAAGACCAAAAAACCCCACGAAATGTTCACTCAAAATTGCATGATTCAGAGCATTTTTTTTGGGGGGGGGGGAATTGGAATTGCTCAGCTTCCTCCAAACCTGATATTTTCCACACGGGGGTGAGGGGTGAACTTCATCTCCCAGAATTCCCAGCTGTGGCAAATTCCTTGACCAGCAGTGGCAAATTTGAATTCATGGTGGGACGCATCAAGGTTGTGTTTTACCTTGGGGGGGAGGCGTGGTAAGGGCGGGCTTGACCAGTTTGGCAGCTGTGGTGTCCAAGTGCTAAAGGAAGACTTCCTCAGACCCTCACTCACTCTCAATATAATCCCCTCCCTCCCTCTTTCCTTTAATCCCTTCCTTCCTTCCTTCCTTCTTTCCTTCCTTCCTTCCTTCTTTCCTTCCTTCCTTCCTTCTTTCCTTCCTTCCTTCCTTCCTTCCTTCTTTCCTTCCTTCTTTCCTTCTTTCCTTTCTTCCTTCCTTCTTTCTTTCCTTCTTTCCTTCTTTCCTTCCTTCCTTCTTTCCTTCCTTCCTTCTTTCCTCCCTTCCTTCCTTCTTTCCTTTCCTTCTTTCCTTCCTTCCTTCCTTCTTTCCTTCTTTCCTTCCTTCCTTCCTTCTTTCCTTCTTTTCTTTCTTCCTTCCTTCTTTCCTTCTTTCCTTCCTTCCTTCTTTCCTTCCTTCCTTCCTTCCATTCTCCCCCCTTCCTTTTCTTCTTTTCCCTTCCCTCTTCATTCTCTTTTCTTCTTCCTTCCCCTCTTCCCTTCTTTTTCTTTCTTTGCTCTCTTCCCCTCTTTCACCTTTGGGAGCAATCCAGATGGCTGAGAATCTCCACATACGACATCGACAAAGATTACTGGCGGTCGGGAGAGGTGTTTGCTTTGGGAAGAAAATAAATCCTGATTTCCAGTGGGCCCCCACCATATCTTTACTCACATAGATCATCCAGGAGGCGTAGCGCTCCTTCAGGTTGTACAGCACCGCCGGTTCGTGGAGAAAGGTCAGCATCGCCATGTCCTCGATCTTGTCAAATTTGGGCGGGTTCTGCTGGTGGACGTCGGCCTCCCTCACCGTCACGGTCTGAAAAAAGGTTCGGGGAGAAGGAATGGAGGTTGGCCGGGTGTAGCGGACAGTGAAAATGATGTCGGTAAATAGGAGGAAGAGCCGCAGGTGAGGCAGTGATCAGATAAGAGACATCATGCCAGAAATAAGTTTATTTCCGAAGGTAATATTACAATGCAAGTAAATGGTTTGTAATTGTAACGATAGGAAAGGCTGATGTAAGCCATAATAACCATGTAATCATGGGTTTGCTAAACGTGCTGCAATTTGATTGGCTGTAACCTATATAAGGAGAAACACTCTTGCATGGGTGTGGTTTGCTACAGAGTGGTTTGTTATAGTAGAGAGTGGTTTCTTATAGAGTGGTTTGTGCTGGGTGGTTTGAAGTTAGTGGTTAGTAAGCTGGGTGGTTTGAAGTTAGTGGTTAGTAAGCTTACGCCTTTCGTAAGCTTCTTAAAACCCACCTCTGCCGCCAGGCATGGGGGAACTGAGATATTCTTTCCCCCTAGGCCTTTACAATTTACGCATGGTATGTTTGTTTGTTTGTATGTATGTTTGGTTTTATAATAAAGGGTGGGGTTTTTTTGGTTGTTTTAGTATTGGATTGTTACATGCTGTTTTTTATCACTGTTGTTAGCCGGCCCGAGTCTACGGAGAGGGGCGGCATACAAATCCAATAGATAGATAGATAGATAGATAGATAGATAGATAGATAGATAGATAGATAGATAGATAGATAGATAGATAGATAGATAGATAGATAGATAGATAGATAGATAGATATAGATTATGGATAGATAGATAGATAGATAGATAGATAGATAGATAGATAGATAGATAGATAGATAGATAGATATAGATGATGGATGGATAGATAGATAGATAGATAGATAGATATAGATGATGGATAGATAGATAGATATAGATGATGGATAGATAGATAGATAGATAGATAGATAGATAGATAGATAGATAGATAGATAGATAGATAGATAGATAGATATAGATGATGGATAGATAGATAGATAGATAGATAGATAGATGGATGGATGGATGGATGGATGGATGGATGGATGGATGGATGGATGGATAGATAGATAGATAGATATAGATGATGGATGGATAGATAGATAGATAGATAGATAGATATAGATGATGGATAGATAGATAGATAGATAGATAGATAGATATAAATGATGGATAGATGATAGATAGATAGATAGATAGATAGATAGATAGATAGATAGATAGATAGATAGATAGATAGATAGATAGTGCCGAGTGGTTGCAGTGGTAGATATAATAAGAGTTATACGAAAGTATTGTGGATAGTTCGTTATAGTGGTTAAATGTAAAAGTGATAGTTTATTTAGAGAAGCATTTTGACAAGAAAAAAAAATTTTTTTACAAGAAAGCCTTCTGCAGTGTTTTTTCATTGAAGACTTCAATTAGGTATACAGTGATCCCTCATTTTTTGTGGGGGATGCATTCCAAGACCACCCGTGAAAAACTAATTTCCGCGAAGTAGAGGAAATATTTTTTTAATGTATTTGGACTTTTCAAATCCTCCCTGTATTGTTAACAATCCACCGCTGCTGACCGCTGAGAGAGACCGGCTTCTCTCAGCGGTCAGCAGTGGTGGTAGTGGCTTTCTGTAGTCGGGCAGCAGTGGACAATCTTCAAAGAGTTGAGAAACATCCACGAACTGGAGGACAAGACAAGACAAGCCTTTCCCGTGATGCGCGGGCTGAAGGAAGCCACCGCTGCAATTCCCCCCCCCCCCAGACACACACGAACCGTCCCTGCCCCGGCGTTCTAAGGCACGAGGCCTCTGCTGGGAATGGGGATGGAGGGGGGGCACAGTAATCACCATGAATACAGTATTTTGGACATTCAACTTTCACGGTTTTCCTGGATTTTCCTTCATTATCTGCGATATAGCGGCCATAAGCCCCCTTTGAAAAAACCCGTGAAGTAGCAAATCTGCGAAAGATGAACCGTGAAGTACGGTGGCTACTTGGTGGATTAACTTCTGCATGTGCAAGACTCTCCCCCAATACATCACAGCCAGGCAGGGGTTGCCACTGCTGCTACCAGTGCACTGTCCGTGCAGCTTCGGATCTCTGGCATGTGTACGTGCGTGTCGTGGCAAGTCAAATCTTAGGACACGTTTGCGAGTGAGATTTCGGTGATTTTCGTTTATATTTTTGCTTCCATGCATGTCAACCAGCTGTGCTCCACTGCCACCCTTCTCTTGGGACCAGCTGTTCCACATAGAAACATAGAAGTCTGACAGCAGAAAAAGACCTCATGGTCCATCTAGTCTGCCCTTATACTAGTTTATCCCAGGCATGTTTAAATTCAGTT